>NC_090648.1:116933617-117233617 GCF_040937935.1 Hyperolius riggenbachi | reverse complement strand
ACAATGCTATACAGTGGCGGGTGAGCGGTGTACTACTGTTCCCAGCAGACACAGAGTGGAAGTAAACACAATGCTATATAGTGTGGCTGAGCCGTGTACACAGAGTGGCATTAAACACAATGCTATATAGTCTGCTATATAGTCACCCCGAACAGGGTGATGTTCTGCAGAACCCGAACAGTGGCAAACACTGTTCGCCCAACACTACTGGGAGGGAACGCAGATTTTAGTACCTAAACACACGATACAACATGTTTTCCGGGGTCGGACTCTGAGGCACATACAGATGGTCCCGATCATCATCCTCATCATACAACTCTTCTCCTGAGTCTGACCCACCCACCACCTCTGCCACCCCAACATCCCCAGACACAGACCCCTCATCGTCCTCAACATTAACTTGGGATGCTGGCCTGAGCCAGACCTCCTCCTCCACATCAGGCCCCATCATCTCCTCAATGGCAGCCCTCATTAATCGCTCTGGCGACGGACTGATGGACACAACGTTCTCCTCCGGGGAGGGCTGCTGCTGACCACTGGCTGCTGGGGTGGATGTTATAGCTTGCGTGGGGCGTTGGCTGTTGCTGTTGTTGGGAGTGCTGCTCACAGCGGAGGTCTCTGGGGAACTCATGTTGAGCTCATATAGTGGTTGACGGTGAGTGGAGTATTACTGATCCCAGCAATATACACACTGACTGGCAGAGTACGCAATGCTATATAGTGTGGCTGAGCGGTGTACACAGAGTGGCAGTAAACACAATGCTATATAGTCTGGCTGAGCGAGCGGTGTACTACTGTTCCCAGCAGAATCAGAGTGGCAGTAAACAATGGTATATAGTCTGGCTGAGCGGTGTACACAGAGTGTCAGTAAACAATGGTATATAGTCTGGCTGAGCGAGCGGTGTACTACTGTTTCCAGCAGAATCAGAGTGGCAGTAAACAATGGTATATAGTCTGGCTGAGCGGTGTACACAGAGTGTCAGTAAACAATGGTATATAGTCTGGCTGAGCGGTGTACACACAATGCTATATAGTCTGCTATATAGTGTCAGTAAACAATGGTATATAGTCTGGCTGAGCGAGCGGTGTACTACTGTTCCCAGCAGAATCAGAGTGGCAGTAAACAATGGTATATAGTCTGGCTGAGCGGTGTACACAGAGTGTCAGTAAACAATGGTATATAGTCTGGCTGAGCGAGCGGTGTACTACTGTTCCCAGCAGAATCAGAGTGGCAGTAAACAATGGTATATAGTCTGGCTGAGCGGTGTACACAGAGTGTCAGTAAACAATGGTATATAGTCTGGCTGAGCGGTGTACACACAATGCTATATAGTCTGCTATATAGTGTCAGTAAACAATGGTATATAGTCTGGCTGAGCGAGCGGTGTACTACTGTTCCCAGCAGAATCAGAGTGGCAGTAAACAATGGTATATAGTCTGGCTGAGCGGTGTACACAGAGTGTCAGTAAACAATGGTATATAGTCTGGCTGAGCGGTGTACACACAATGCTATATAGTCTGCTATATAGTGTCAGTAAACAATGGTATATAGTCTGGCTGAGCGAGCGGTGTACTACTGTTCCCAGCAGAATCAGAGTGGCAGTAAACAATGGTATATAGTCTGGCTGAGCGGTGTACACAGAGTGTCAGTAAACAATGGTATATAGTCTGGCTGAGCGAGCGGTGTACTACTGTTCCCAGCAGAATCAGAGTGGCAGTAAACAATGGTATATAGTCTGGCTGAGCGGTGTACACAGAGTGTCAGTAAACAATGGTATATAGTCTGGCTGAGCGGTGTACACAGAGTGTCAGTAAACAATGGTATATAGTCTGGCTGAGCGGTGTACACAGAGTGGCAGTAAACACAATGCTATATACTCTGGCTGAGCGAGCGGTGTACTACTGTTCCCAGCAGACACAGAACAGTAAACAGAATGCTATATAGTGTGGCTGAGCGAGCGGTGTACCACTATTCCCAGCAGACACAGAACAGTAAACAGAATGCTATATAGTGTGGCTGAGCGAGCGGTGTACCACTATTCCCAGCAGACACAGAACAGTAAACAGAATGCTATATAGTGTGGCTGAGCGAGCGGTGTACCACTATTCCCAGCAGACACAGAACAGTGAACAGAATGCTATATAGTGTGGCTGAGCGAGCGGTGTACCACTATTCCCAGCAGACACAGAACAGTGAACAGAATGCTATATAGTGTGGCTGAGCGAGCGGTGTACCACTATTCCCAGCAGACACAGAACAGTGAACAGAATGCTATATAGTGTGGATGAGCGAGCGGTGTACCACTATTCCCAGCAGACACAGAACAGTAAACAGAATGCTATATAGTGTGGCTGAGCGAGCGGTGTACCACTATTCCCAGCAGACACAGAACAGTGAACAGAATGCTATATAGTGTGGCTGAGCGAGCGGTGTACCACTATTCCCAGCAGACACAGAACAGTGAACAGAATGCTATATAGTGTGGCTGAGCGAGCGGTGTACCACTATTCCCAGCAGACACAGAACAGTAAACAGAATGCTATATAGTGTGGCTGAGCGAGCGGTGTACCACTATTCCCAGCAGACACAGAACAGTAAACAGAATGCTATATAGTGTGGCTGAGCGAGCGGTGTACCACTATTCCAAGCAGACACAGAACAGTGAACAGAATGCTATATAGTGTGGCTGAGCGAGCGGTGTACCACTATTCCCAGCAGACACAGAGTGGCAGTAAACAGAATGCTATATAGTGTGGCTGAGCGAGGTACACAGAGTGGCAGTAAACAGAATGCTATATAGTGTGGCTGAGCAAGCGGTGTACTACTATTCCCAGCAGACACAGAGTGGCAGTAAACAGAATGCTATATAGTGTGGCTGAGCGAGGTACACAGAGTGGCAGTAAACAGAATGCTATATAGTGTGGCTGAGCAAGCGGTGTACTACTGTTCCCAGCAGTGACACAATGACAGGGGGGACCCTGGCTAGCGTGGCTGGAGCGCGAACTACCCTGCCTGCCTACCCAAAGCTAAACCCACAGACAAATGGCGGAGATATGACGTGGTTCGGGTATTTATTTACCCGAACCACGTGACAGTTCGGCCAATCAGAGCGCGTTCGGGTCCGAACCACGTGACCCGTTCGGCCAATCACAGCGCTAGCCGAACGTTCGGGGAACGTTCGGCCATGCGCTCTTAGTTCGGCCATATGGCCGAACGGTTTGGCCAAGCACCGTCAGGTGTTCGGCCGAACTCGAACATCACCCGAACAGGGTGATGTTCTGCAGAACCCGAACAGTGGCGAACACTGTTCGCCCAACACTAGCCTCAATTCACTAAGATCATGCTAGAGATAATAAGGCAAGAGAAAACTTACCTCCACATGTGAGAGAGTTATCTTACCTCTTCATTCCTTAAGTTACCTCTCCTGTAGTTAATTTACCTCCTCTGTAGTTAATTTACCTCCTCTGTAGTTAATTTACCTCCTCTGTAGTTATTTTCACATGCAGCTAATTAACAGCCTGTCTTTAACTCTGGAGTTATTTTAAGGATTGGAGAGTTAATTTAAAGACAGAAGAGTTAACTTTAGGCTTGCCTGAGGTAAAATGTTTCCTGAATACTACATGCCTTATCACCATGGTAACAACTCTAGAAGAGATATTATAGACAGGAGATAAGTTTAGTGAATTGAGGCCATTGTGCTTTCAAGAGTAAATGCCAGTTCAGAGGCGAGTTCCCTATAGCACTTGACTGTGACACGATTTACGAAGGACATGATGTAGAAAGGTCCACTAGTAAGTAGTGTTGGGCGAACACCTGGATGTTCGGGTTCGGGCCGAACAGGCCGAACATGGGCCAGATGTTCGGCATGTTCGGCCCGAACCCCGAACTCAATGGAAGTCAATGGGACCCCCGAACATGCCCATTTTGGGGGCCCTATGGGGTCGCAGGCATAAGGGGGGAGCATGCCCCGATCGCGGGGGGGGGGGGGGTCGGAAATTCCCCCCACCCCCTCCGCTAGCGCTCCCCCCTCTGCCCGCTTCCCCATAAAAAAAGTTTAATGCAAGTTAAATAGTATCGGTGGCTGGCAGTGGAGTGAGGAGGAGGAGTCCGAGTAGGAGAGTGACGCGTTGAGGCCGGGCAGCGGGCGGTTCAGCGGTAGTACCCTTGTGGTACTTCCGCCATTTCTCTGACCTCACGTCCTCTGCATACGAGGGTACGCGTCACGCGTACCCTCATATGCGTCATCACGTAGAGGACGTGAGGTCAGAGAAAGGGCGGAAGTACCACAAGGGTACTACCGCTGAACCGCCCGCTGCTCGGCCTCAACGCGTCACTCTCCTACTCGGACTCCTCCTCCTCACTCCACTGCCAGCCCCCGGTACTATTCAACTTGCATTAAACTTTTTTTATGGGGAAGCGGGCAGAGGGGGGAGCGCTAGCGGAGGGGGTGGGGGGAATTTCCGACTCCCCCCCCCGCGATCGGGGCATGCTCCCCCCTTATGCCTGCGACCCCATAGGGGGGCCGTATTCGGCCGAACAGGGCCCTGTTCGGCCGAACAGGGGCCCTGTTCGGCCGGCCATTGAGCAGTTCAGGCGAACCCGAACAGTTTGGCCGAACACCATTAGGTGTTCGGCCGAACTCGAACATCACCCGAACAGGGTGATGTTCTGCAGAACCCGAACAGTGGCGAACACTGTTCGCCCAACACTACTAGTAAGGCTTTTGGAAGACATTGAACTTGAAATCATGTCTATATGAGTGTCCTGTGCAACAGGCAAGAGTGTATCTGGGTAATATAGGGCATGTGGCAAACACTGAAATTGCGCCCACCCCTGGTCAGAGCCCCTTTCCTCTATATAAACAGTAAACACCATCCTTTCTCAAGTACATGTGTTATGGTTGCCTGTGTTTTTGGCTCGGGATATTGCTGATGCTATTGCTGACACTTTTTGGAAATATCTCTAATTCCCTCTCTGTCCTCTTTTCTAACACTAAGCCCTGTGCGCCTTACATACATAATTTAAGTAGCCATATTCCCCAGATAACAGAATGAATCAGATCCCAGGTCTGAGTGACTAGGAGGCCCCGGGGCAGGCATGGCGGCACAACACAGGGGCAGGCGTGGAAGTGCAGTACAGGGGCAGGTATAGCAGCATAGCAAAGGGGCAGGCATGGCGCCCATGGTGCTGTGGCACCTATGGCATGGCCATGCCTGCACCCCTCTAGATACACCTCTGGCAACAGGAGGAATAGCAATAAAGAATGATGGGCTTTTTCATTGTATCGTTCTGCAGAAGGAGGCCTGCCCTCCATCCTGCCAAATACAGGACACAAAGATTATTCAAGAAAACTGTGGATGCCTTAAACAAAGATCTCTGGGCAAACTTGAAATAATAGTTGGATGTGTTGTGTATGGCATGTTTTCTATCTAATATATGTAAACAGTTGTAATGTTGGGAGGTGCAGGCCTTAGTCAGAACCTCAGGCCTAATTCTGTAGTGTGCACCAAAGTTAAAGTTCCCAACCCAAGATATCATACCTTTGAAAAAACATCAGTAGTGGTGCGTCAGATATTTCTGTCCTACTGCTTACTTTGAAATGATGATTAAAAACACCTGTGTGAGCAGCAGAGGTTTCAGGAATGATAATATCTGGAGATGAGTAAAGAACTTTATGGATGGGATAGCTTATTAAGCTATGTATGATAGTGTTAGGAGCCTGGATCCTTTAAAGAGACTATGAAGCGAGAATAAATCTCGCTTCAGAGCTCATAGTTAGCAGGGGCAGGTGTGCCCCTGCTAAACCACCGCAATAGTGCCGCTAAACGGCAGTCCCTTCACCCCCAAACCCCCCACTGCGACACTTGGTCACAGACTTGGTCGCTCCTGGAGGCAGGGCTAACGGCTGCAGCCCTGCCTCCAGTCACGTCTATCAGCGGCGCATCGCCGCCTCTCCCCCGCCCCTCTCAGTGAAGGAAGACTGAGAGGGGCGGGGGAGAGGCGGAGATACGCGCTGACAGGTGCGCGTGGGGCAGGGCTGCGGCGGTTAGCCCTGCCCCAACCAGGAAGCGCTCCCCCACATTATGGAGGGGATTTGGGTGATCAGGGACCCCCGTTAAGCCGCGGGATAGCGGCGGTTTAGCAGGGGCACACGTGCCCCTGCTATCTATGAGGTCTGAAGCGAGATTTATTCTCGCTTCAGACTCTCTTTAAGTGATTGGCAGTCAATGGAAGGATTGGCAGAGAGGAGTGGCATATGAGAGTATGAGGAGAGGTGGATGAGATGAGAAGTAGAGATCAGTAGGGATTTGAAAGGTGCCAGTCTGTTTTTTGGCAGGTTTCAGAGTATGGTGTTAAAGCCAGTGCTGGGTAGAAATTACGCATGAGCGTAATTACGCATCGTAATTCAATGTAAATGTACGTGTAAGTGATACTCGTAACTTACGGTCTTACGCGTAAGCAGTTAAGTGGTATCGTAATTACGCTGTCTACCGTAAGTGCTAGGTATGCGTAATTTTACGAAGACTTACGCGTAATTTTACGCGTAATTACTAACGTTAAAACTCCCCTTTTCTAAGAGTAGCCAATCAGTCAACATCCTAAGCAACCAATAGTATCTTCTCCCACCCTTCAGTATATAAGCGTAGGTTTTGACGCATTCGAATGATGTGTATGCAATAGCTGTCACATTGACGGCTATTGCGTACACATCGTCCATATGCGTCAAAAAGTATGCATTAATGGGTATTACGGCACTACGCGTAACATCGTAGCGTAAGCGCCTACATCACGGTATCCTTACGCGTAACTGCGAAGTTAATGCGTAATTACAGTGATGAACCGTAGATAATTTCCTACACCGTAACCGTAATTGTGTAATGCGTAATAGCGTAAAATTACGCGTAATGATCCGTAAGCGTAGATTTTTCCATTACGACCAGCACTGGTTAAAGCAATCAAGATGGGACATAATTTTAGCATGTACAAGGATCATGTGTAGCTTCTTGTGTATGAAATGAACAAATTGTGGAGATATTTGGAAGTAGCAGGAGCTTGTTAATGTGTTAATATGAGGATTTGAATGACAGCTCAGAGTCCAGAGCTACCCCAAGACAGCAAGCTTTACATATTGCATTTACTGGGGTGTTGTTTTCTACAATATTGGTAACTATAGGTTGCATATAGTAATTATATATATATATATATATATATATATATATATATATATATATATATATATATATATATATATATATATATATATATATATATATATATATATATAAATAAGACCAGAACAAGTCTACTGCAGTACTCACAGTGGTAAAGACCAACTTTTTAGGCTTTTTGTAGGTTCTGCTCGAACAAAATTTTCACATTTTCCCATCGTAATTGTAATGCAAAATTCCAGGGAAAATCTTAATGGATTTCGTATGTAATAGTAGTATTTCATAACTATGCATAATTTTTCGCAAAATTTCGCACAATTTTATGCCGACTTTAGAGGTTAATAGCAATGTCTCCATACAAGCTATTGCTACCAAAATTGCTACATACAGTATGTTAAGCAGAATAGTGGGTACAAGTCAAAAAAATCATTTTGCAAAAAGACCTTTTAGTTTTCTTGAGAAAATCAATTATTTTAAAAATGCAAAGAAAAATGGTTAATCATTTCAGCCTGCGGGGATTATTCACCTTATGCAACAGAGCAATTTTTACCTCCCATTTATTCGCTAATAACTTTATCACTAATTATCACAATGAATTGATCTATATCTTGTTTTTTCCACCACTAATTAGGCTTTTTTTGGGTGGTATATTTTGCTAAGAATTAATTTTTTTTAAATGCATTTTAACAGGAAAAGTAAGAAAAAAATGGAAAAAAAATCATTATTTCTCAGGTTTCGGCCATTATAGCTGTAAAATAATACATGCTACCATAATTAAAACCTATGTATTTTCTTTGCCCATTTGTCTCGGTTATTACACCATTTAAATTTTGTCCATATCACAATGTATGACACCAATAATTTATTTGGAAATACAGGTGCATTTTTTCAGTTTTGCGTTCATCACTATTTACAAGCTTATAATTTAAAAAAATGGTCGTAATATACACTCTTCACATGCATATTTAAAAAGTTCAGACCCTTACGTAACTATTTATGGGTTTTTTGGGCTTTTTTTATTGTAATTTTTTTTTCATTAAAAATGTTATTTGGGTAATTTTTGGTGTGGGAAATAAACAGTTAATTTAAAATGTAATAATGTGTGTTTCTTGTACTAAAAAATGTATGTAGATGATGTAGTTTACTATTTGCGATTACAGTGGTATTTGTGGTGCAATGAGTTTGTTTTTTTTCCAGTCCCCCTAGCTTCTCGGAAGCATATAGAGGGTGGAAACTTTTTTTTTTGTTCAGAAAGACCGCAGCCTCTGATGATAAGCCGTCAGTTTTTCTGCTGGGGACTTGAATCAATTAACGGGAACTATGTTTCCATTGATTGATCCCTGTGCTACTGGGGGAGGCCTGGGGGCACACTGGCATGCCCGCGATCACCCGTGGGAGCGTGCTGAAGCACGCATTAGCAGTGCAGCAGCCGCCTGGATGTGAGAATCACGTCCAGGCGGCATAAACGGTTACATCGATTTTCTCAAAAAATATATGGTCTTTTTGGAAAATTCTTTTTCTACTTTGTGCCCACTATTCCCTTTAACATAGGTAGCAATTTTGGTGTCAGTAGCATGTATGGGGGCTTTGCTATTAACCTCCAAAGTTGGCACAAAATTATGCGAAATGTCGCAAAAATTATGTGAATTTGTATGCGAAATTACGAATGACTACGAAATCAATTTAGTTTGCAAATCGTAATTACGTATAGGCGTAATTGTAAAAATGTACGTGGAATTACGTATAGGCGTAATTGCGAAAATTTACGCGAAATTTTGTGAAATCGTCATTTTGCTGATTACGATCATCGCTGCGCTGGTTCTGCTGTGCTTAAAGACTGGATTAAATGGCCCTCACAAGGTTAATATACTTTCAATTACTGTATTTTAACATTTAATACTGAGTTCATGGTATGTATAGAGTCGGGGATTGTACTGTATTAACTAGGCCTATTTTTTACATTCAAACAACCAGAAGCACACTTATCTGGCATCAGCCAATCCCCGTGGGTGCCGGATTATGGGGATTTCCTGTATTGTCTGTAGAGGTCTGTAGCTGAGAGATGTGGGTGTCATCTGCCTAAAGGAAATACTGTAAACTAAAAGAGCATATAAATTGTCACAAGCCATGAGTATAGATGGAAAAGAGAAGAAGTCCAAGTATGGAGCCTTGTGGTACACCAGCAGACAGTGGAGAGGAGTGAAAAGGAGTGAAGAGGAGTTTACACTGATCACATTTTCAGGGTAAATTGATCAAAATCCTAATTCTGATTGGGCGAAGAGCTTGATCGAATGACGGCGTGGAGGAGCAGTGGTATCAACAGCCCATAGTATTAAACTGCATTCAAAAGAGTTTCAACAGATTTAACACTAAAATCTATTGGCAATCTATATGGAGGGAATATATCTCTCACTGACCAGATTATTTTTGCCACATCAAGTAGCAATCTATAAAAGTATGGGTACTTTAACTTCAAAGCAGTCATTTTTGATGCATGTTGCCCCTTGGCATCCTATAGAATGCAATATAACTTTGCGGCTATAAATTGCTGAAAACTTGAGTTTCCAGTGCACGATATTGGCGCTTGGCTAAGTGATAGCTTATATTGCAGTAAGGGCGAGGGAGAAAAGTTTATGTTGGAGGGGGGGGGGGGGGAGCTTAGTGTTAGGAGAGGAGACAGAAAGATTAGGATTGGAGTGTCATGTTAATGTTAGGTGTTAAATGGGGGGAGGTTAGAATCAGAATAGGGAGACAGAGGAGAAATGTGACAGGATATTGCTAAAAAGTAACACTGTCAATATTCTACAGCAAAAAGAAAAAGCAACAGCAAAGAATGTACTCCGTTAACTTGTGGACATGGTCTTTAGATATGGCAAACGGACTTGTACATTCAGTCCAAAGTTTGCCTGTCCATTCGGCTTAGATTTACACACCTTCTACATCAGGGTGATAGCATGAGCATTACAAGTTCCTTTAGGCAGATGTCTTTCATTTGGGAATGGGAATCTCTAGAAAACAATTACATGCTCAGAATGTATCAGCCCAGTAAGCATGTTTTCCTGGAGGGCATTCTTTGTTTAGAAACCCCCTGGAGGATACTTGAGAATTCATATTCTTATGTTAGTAAATGAGTTTCTTGATTCTTCCCTTCTCTTCGACTTTCTTGACTCACACATTGGACCTTTAGAGGGATTGGACATGACCTGCTAAGACCTCAGGAGCTTCATTGGCCCGCATCAACCAAAGTTAGCTTATGAAATGCTGTCTGTAGTGGAGAACACTGGCCACTTACAACCTCACAGCTGCATTTAGAAGTCTTCCAGGGAGTATTCTTTTGACACTTTGAACTTAATTTTCTGTCACCCACACAATCATTTTACACTATATTGTACATTTTTGCTAAGAGGGTTTAAATCTCTGTTTAAAGTAAGTGAAATGATTTTCTAACAAGCCATTTTCCAAAAGTGCCAAAATGTAATATCTTTGGAACACAATTATCAGTTGGAACGGCTAATATGTATCAAACCTTTTTGCAGTAAGCATACTATGCATAACCTATTGTACCAACATAGCTCTTGTAGGAAACCTAACCTGGGATGGTTAGAAATGCTGTTGATTTCCAATTCCACAGAAATTCAGATTTCGGCAAATGGAGATTCCCGTTACTGCGGTATACCGAGGGTAATGCAATTTCCAATTTCCGAATTCTGAAAATGTATTGGTTGGTTTTATCCCTCTTACGACCGCATCCCACCGATGGCCGTGAGCATGGCAGCAGCCCCAGGACCTTCTAGCGCCAATTGGCGTCAAGTCCGGGGGCAGGGATTTGCAGGAGATTGCATGCGCCGATGCGCATGCATCTCTGCTTCAATTACAGAGCTCTGCTCCGTCATCAATCTCCCAGCGGTAATCACCACTGGGAGACTGTTAGTCTATTTACATTGTAAAGCGCTGCAATCTACAGCAGCGCTGTACTGGAGACAGCCGTGTGACACGGCTTTCCCCTTGGGAGGCACAGTAGCGATCGGCTGTCATAGGCTAATGCCTATGACAGCTTATTGTGTTGATTGGCTGGAAGGGGGAGGGAGGGCTGGGGAGAAATAAAAAAATAGCAATATTTATTAAAAAAAGAAAAAATTATAAAAAGATAGACACCCCAGCAGGGATCACAGCCCACCAACAGAAAGCTCTTTTGGTGGACAGAAAAGGGGGGGGGGGGGTCACTTCTGTACTGAGTTGTATGGCCTTGCAGGAAGGCCTTAAAGCTGCAATGGCCTAAATAGTAAAAAATAGCCTGGTCACTAGGGGGCTGTAAGCTCATGGTCCTTAAGTGGTTAAAAGGACATCCAAAACCAACACTTTACATTACAATATACTTGTGAACAGTTAATTGGCTTCAGAACTCAGAAGCATTCTACCATCAGAGAATGCAGAATTTTTAAAGCGAAAGTCGAATTGCCACAGTAATTATAGGCCAGATAAAACACTCGGATACTACCGAGTATTTTTGAGTCTTCGGATTGCCATAATATTTCCATGGTTTTTCAGTTTTTGTGGTAAACTACCACACTTTCTGGTCCAGTCGTACCGAGTATTTCCGATTTTGCGCGGTAAATCGGAAATACTATGTATTGCATTGAAATACACCCTTGGCTATAATTACTAGTTAATTCTAGAGATGGCCTGAACCTCCAATTTTAGGTTCAAAAACCACGTTCGCAAACCTCCGCAAACGTTCGCGAACTTGCAAACTTTCACAAACCGCAATATACTTCAATGGGGAGGCGAACTTGGAAAACTAGGAACATTTATGCTGGCCACAAAAGTGATGGAAAAGATGTTTCAAGGGGTCTAACATCTGTGTTTTTGCATGGATGAGTGGGATAGATGCCAAAATTCCTGGGGAAAAATCTGGATTTGACACAAAGCAGCGTTTTAAGGGCAGAAACCACATTGAATGCTAAATTGGAGGCCTAACGTGTAGAGATGAGCGTAATGACTTAATTACGATTTTGGGAAATTTCACGTAATTAGTGTAATTACGATTATGGCTGTAAGTACATAATCGTAATGAAGAAGGATTTCGCGAAATTCCGCGTAAGCGTAATTTGCGCGTAATTTTTGCATTACAGTGGGTATCGCGAAATTACGTTTGCCTTGCATGCAACCGTTTGTAAGCGTAGTTACATAACGTAATTTCGCGATAGTTCATATTACTGTAAGCGTTAATTTTCACGTCGTTTTCGCGTTACGCATATAAAATTCGCCATGTAGTGATATTTCGCATCAAAATTCGCCATGCAGATGAAAACGCGAAAAAAATAAGCTAAATTTCGCGAAAATTAAGTGAACCCGAAATGACGTTATGGTTTAACGCGAAATTACATTATGAACGAAACGCGAAATTACGCGTTGAAAATTACGCTTACGGTATTTTCAATTACGATTTTAATGGCAATTACGCTACCATAATTTCGCATCGTAATAGCAAATTTCGCATGCGTAATTATAGTAACGCGAAATTTCGAAAATTTCGGCTTAACACTACTAACGTGCTTTAAAACATCTTGCATGTGTATACATCAATCAGGGAGTGTAATTAGAGTACTGCTTCACACTGACACACCAAACTCACTGTGTAACGCACCGCAAACAGCTGTTTGCTTAGTGACGCCCGTGCTGGACTGGTGCGCACCATGGTGAGAGTGCAGGCGATAGCGGTTTTCAAGCCCATATGGTCGCCAGGCTGAGGTAGCTCAATGACAGAACAACAGTGATTGTCTAGCTGATCGAATTTGGTCTGTCCACAATGAAACAATGACCTTATTATCTTTGGTGTGCCACCCCCTGAGACACTTATATAGCCGGCGGTCATTGCTTCATTGTGATACGCAAGCCCCTTCACCGTGTCAAGGTAACAATCACGAAGGGGAATTGACACATGTACATGCCTCTTGTTTTGTTGTTGCAGCCGCAGTGCAGCCAGAAAAATTAGGCAGGCATGTACACGCACCAGAAAAATTATTATAGTGTACGCTGCTAGCAGCGGCCTTAAAAATGAAGGAATTCGCCTGGAGTCCTGGTGGACATTGTTGGTGGTGGCGGAGAAGGCAGTCAAGCGGCCTGCAGGTAGAGATGTAGCGAACGGTTCGCCGGCGAACGGTTCCAGGCGAACTTTGGGGGTTCGCGTTCGCCTGGACCAAGCGAACTTTTGCGGAAGTTCGATTTGCCCCATAATGCACTATGAGGGTCAACTTTGACCCTCTGCATCACAGTCAGCAGGCACATTGTAGCCATTCAGGCTACACTAAGCCCTGGAGCCCCACCCCCCCTTATATAAGGCAGATTTGCTGGCCATTACACCCACTCGTGTGCCTGCTAGAGACAGACTAGGGACAGCTGCTGCAGAATTGTTCTCCTAGGGAAAGATTAGTTAGGCTCTTGGCTTGCTCCTGGCTGATTGTTATTGCTAAAATAGCACCCCTCAACAGCTCTTTTGAGAGCTCTAATGTTTTCCTGATGTGTTTTTTTTTGTGTGTGTTGCTCACTGAATTATACAGGCCTATCTGTTGCAGTTGGACCTTGGTAATTGTTATTACTGTGCCAGCCAGGCCCTTCCTAACTATCTATACTGGGACACCTACCTATGCCTACCTAACTACTGGGGCACCTACTTACCTATACGGGGACACCTACCTACCTACCTATACTAGGGGACCTACCTATGCCTACCTACCTATACTGGGTCTCCTACCTATGCCTAGCTAACTACTGGGTCTTCTACCTATGTCTAGCTAACTACTGAGGCACCTACCTATGCCTACCTACCTATACTGGGGCTTCTACCTATGCCTACCTACCTATACTGGGTCTCCTACCTATGCCTAGCTAACTACTGGGACACCTACCTATGCCTACCTACCTATACTGGGTCTCCTACCTATGCCTAGCTAACTACTGGGACACCTAACTATGCCTACCTACCTATACTGGGTCTCCTACCTATGCCTAGCTAACTACTGGGACACCTACCTATGCCTACCTACCTATACTGGGACTCCTACCTATGCCTACCTACATATACTGGGACTCCTACCTATGCCTAGCTAACTACTGGGACACCTACCTATGCCTACCTACATAAAAGAAGATAATAAGGTTGTTGCTTCATTGTGGACAGACCAAATTTGATCAGCTGGACAGTCACTGTTCATAGCAAGGAAATGAGCAGCGCTACTTAAAAACAGACTAGTGCCTACCTGCAAAAGAGTGCAAGCACCACCTGTGGGGTCGAATACACACCGAGCATACACATGACCTGTCTACCACTGGAGGATATTGGTTTCCTGTAACAGCTTGCATGCAACCTATTAAGTACTCGTCCCTCCCACTGCGAAGAAGTCAATCCTCCATGGGAGGGGCCTAACACTAACAAAATCCTAACCTATGTATATGCATAGCCTGGGTGCGCTACCAAGTAAAATTGAAAAATCCAAAATTGCGCAAAAGGTGGATCAGCGCAACACCAGGCCGCCTCCGTAATGGCCTCCAATCAGAGATGCGCTGAGCCCCCCCAGGAACTACAAACGCACCTTGAACCCAAACAGAAGCTCTGCATATACACCAAAAGCATGGCTGTTAAGTGGGAGCAGCTGACCAAAAACAAATTAAATTAGTACATAGCAAGGAAATGAGCAGCGCTACTTAAAAACAGACTAGTGCCTACCTGCAAAAGAGTGCAAGCCCCACCTGTGGGGTTGAATACACACCGAGCATACACATGACCTGTCTACCACTGGAGGATGTTGGTTTCCTGTAACAGCTTGCATGCACCTATTAAGTACTCGTCCCTCCCACTGCGAAGAAGTCAATCCTCCATGGGGGGGCCTAACACTAACTAAATCCTAACCTATGTATATGCATAGCCTGGGTGCGCTACCAAGTAAAATTGAAAAATCCAAAATTGCGCAAAAGGTGGATCAGCGCAACACCAGGCCGCCTCCGTAATGGCCTCCAATCAGAGATGCGCTGAGCCCCCCCAGGAACTACAAACGCACCTTGAACCCAAACAGAAGCTCTGCATATACACCAAAAGCATGGCTGTTAAGTGGGAGCAGCTGACCAAAACCGAATTAAATTAGTACATAGCAAGGAAATGAGCAGCGCTACTTAAAAACAGACTAGTGCCTACCTGCAAAAAAGTGCAAGCCCCACCTGTGGGGTTGAATACACACCGAGCATACACATGACCTGTCTACCACTGGAGGATGTTGGTTTCCTGTAACAGCTTGCATGCACCTATTAAGTACTCGTCCCTCCCACTGCGAAGAAGTCAATCCTCCATGGGGGGGGCCTAACACTAACTAAATCCTAACCTATGTATATGCATAGCCTGGGTGCGCTACCAAGTAAAATTGAAAAATCCAAAATTGCGCAAAAGGTGGATCAGCGCAACACCAGGCCGCCTCCGAATAGCCTCCAATCAGAGATGCGCTGAGCCCCCCCAGGAACTACAAACGCACCTTGAACCCAAACAGAAGCTCTGCATATACACCAAAAGCATGGCTGTTAAGTGGGAGCAGCTGACCAAAAACAAATTAAATTAGTACATAGCAAGGAAATGAGCAGCGCTACTTAAAAACAGACTAGTGCCTACCTGCAAAAGAGTGCAAGCCCCACCTGTTGGGTCGAATACACACCGAGCATACACATGACCTGTCTGATTAGCCGCACCCAGGCTATGCATATACATAGGTTAGGATTTTGTTAGTGTTAGGCCCCTCCCATGGAGGATTGACTTCTTCGCAGTGGGAGGGACGAGTACTTAATAGGTTGCATGCAAGCTGTTACAGGAAACCAACATCCTCCAGTGGTAGACAGGTCATGTGTATGCTCGGTGTGTATTCGACCCCACAGGTGCTCTCTTTTGCAGGTAGGCACTAGTCTGTTTTTAAGTAGCGCTGCTCATTTCCTTGCTATGTACTAATTTAATTGTTTTTTTGGTCAACTGCTCCCACTTAACAGCCATGCTTTTGGTGTATATGCAGAGCTTCTGTTTGGGTTCAAGGTGCGTTTGTAGTTCCTGGGGGGGCTCAGCGCATCTCTGATTGGAGGCCATTCGAAGGCAGCCTGGTGTTGCACTGATCGACCTTTTGCGCAATTTTGGACAGTCACTGTTGTTCTATCATTGATCTACCACAGCCCGACGACCATATGGGCTTGAAAACCGCCACAGCCTACACTCTCGCTATGGTGCGCACCAGTCCAGCATGGCCGTCATTACGCAAACAGCTGTTTGCGGTGCGTTACACAGTGAGTTTGGTGCGTCAGTGTGAAGCAGAACTCTAATTACATTCCCTGATTGATGTATACACATGCAAGATGTTTTTAAGCACTTTAGGCCTGCAATTTAGCATTCAATGTCATTTCTGCCCTTAAAACGCTGCTTTGCGTCACATCCAGATTTTCCCCCGGGACTTTGGGCATGTATCCCACTCCGCCATGCCCCCCTCCAGGTGTTAGACCCCTTGAAACATCTTTTCCATCACTTTTGTGGCCAGCATAATTTTTTCTATTTTTCGAAGTTCGCATCCCCATTGAAGTGTATTGTGGTTCGCGAACTTTTCGGCGAACCAAACCCTCCGCGAAGGTTCGTGAACGGGGTTCGCGAACCAAAAATTGGAGATTCGCGACATCTCTACCTGCAGGCAGAGATGCTGTGTGGGGACCGACTTAGTCATGGGGCAGGCAGTCACACAGCATGCCGGCAGAGATGCTGTGTGCGGGGACTGACTTAGTCTTTGGGTGGGCAGTAGCCCCCCGGGATCCATGCCTCATTCATTTTGATAAAGGTGAGGTACTGAACACATTTTTGACTTAGGCGACTTCTCTTCTCAGTGACAATGCCTCCAGCTGCGCTTAAGGTCCTTTCTAACAGGACGCTTGAGGCAAGGCAAGACAGAAGTTGGATGGCAAATTGGGACAGCTCTGGCCACAGGTCAAGCCTGCGCACCCAGTAGTCTAAGGGTTCATCGCTGCTCACAGTGTCTACATCCACACTTAAGGCCAGGTAGTCGGCTACCTGCCAGTCAAGGCATACGTAGAGGGTGGATCCGGAACCGCTAAGGCGAGGCGTTGGACTAAAGAATATCCACATGTCCGACTTTACCATGAGATCGCTGGAGCGTCCTGTCCTTGCCTGCGTGGACATGGGAGAAGGATTACTGGCAGTGGTACCTTTATTGCATTGTGCTGTGACATCACCTTTAAATGCATTATAAAGCACAGTTGCCAGCTTGTTCTGCAAGTGCTGCATCCTTTCTGCCTTCTGGTGATTTGGAAACATCTCCGCCACTTTGTGCCTATACCGAGGGTCTAGTAGCGTGGCCACCCAGTACAACTCATTCCCCTTGAGTTTTTTTATATGGGGGTCCCTCAACAGGCTGGACAGCATGAAAGACGCCATCTGCACAAAGTTGGATGCAGACGTACTATCCATCTCCTCTTGCTCTTCCTCAGTGAAGTCAGCTAAGTTCTCCTCCTCCCCCGAGCCATGAACAATACCACAGGAAAGTTGAGCAGCACAAGCCCCCTGCGACACCTGCTGTGGTTGTTCTTCCACCTCATCCTCCTCCTCCAAAACAACACCTTCCTCATCATCTAAATCCTCTTCCCCAAACAACTCTTCCTCTTCCTCCTCCTCTCCCGTCTGTGCTGCTGCAGGTGTTGAGGAATCATCTGCTTCTGCTGAGAATTGATCTCACAAATCTTCCTCCTGTTCCAGTGTAATGAGAGTTACTCTCTAACTGTAGAAATGGCTGGTACCCTAGAAACGCTTGTGTTACTCGAGTACCCTGGTTCACGCTTATAGGGTAACTCTCAGTACACTACTGGTAGTAGTAACAGCAATACTGTTATGCACTTTCTGCACACAGCAATATTACTGCTGCTTCGTGCATCAACTCCACTCTTGCATATATATTTTTTTTTTAACAGTTAAAATTTTATTAGATTTTGTAATACAACATCAGATGGACATAGATAGCATACAGTGGGTTGTACATTTACCATTTGTGAAAGGACTTATGACAACATGGTCGCATATGGTACATCTAGGTTGTAGTAGATACAATATCATTAAAATAAGAATGACAAATTACCATATACGTCTTGTGCATATATTCATTAACGTTAAGAAGTCTTAATCCCGCTGTGATGCTTGAAGGAAACAAAGAAAGAGCAAGTCCAAAGACAGGTAGGACTTGGTAGAGGAAAAGAGAAAAGGAAGGTTTCCGCCCGACCGCCGCCCGCCCTCCCCGCCCCCCCCCCCAGAAGGCCACACCCATTATTTTAGTCTATAATTGGGATTAAATTTTCACTCGTAGGATCCAGAACTCTTGCATATATTTACAAGAGTTTGACCATCTGACTCATCTATTATTAAAGGGACACTTAAGTCAGGAATAAAAAAAAATCAGTTTTACTTGCCTGGGGCTTCTACTAGCTCCCTGCAGCTGTCCCGTGCCCTCACAGTCACACACGGAGCCTCCAGTCCTCCACTGCCAGCTAGTTTCGTTTTCGCTGACAACCCCTGATAGGGAGTTGGCTGGCTTTCTGCACCTGCGTAGGCCTGGCCATGCGTAGCCTTCTTCATGTTCCCATCCTCAACAGCATCCTGCACAGGTGCAAGACGTTATTGTGGACGGGAATGCAAAGAAAAATACGCTTGGCCATGCCTGTCAGCGAAAACTAAACTAGCTGGTGGTGGGGGATGTGAGTGACTGCGAGGGCACGGATGGCTGCACGGGGCTAGTAGAAGCCCCAGGCATGTAAAACTAATTTTTTACTCCTGACTTAAAGAGAAACTCCGACCAAGAATTTATCCCAATCAGTAGCTGATACCCCCTTTTACATGAGAAATCTATTCCTTTTTACAACCAAACCATCAGGGGGCGCTGTGTGACTGATATTGTGGTGAAACCCCTCCCACAAAGACATTCTGAGTATGTACCCTTGGCACTTCCTGTCTGTGACCTTGCTGCATTGTGGGAAATAGCTGTTTACAGCTGTTTCCAACTGCCAAAAAAACATGCAGCAGCTACATCACCTGTCAACAGTGACTGACTAAATCATCCTACCTAATAAAAGCTGACGTGTCCCAGGATTTTGTAACTGACAGCTGGGACCAGGGAGCTGGACGGGCGAGCGAGGTGGGCGGGTGCGGGTGGAGCGAGGTGGGCGGGTGCGGGCATGCGCCTGAGTCGGGCGCGGCATGCGGCGGTTGCGTGCGCTGCATGCGCGCGCATGCGCACTGGCGACGGCGGCGGCCGTAGACCTAGAGCCCGTTTTTAAACAGGCTGGGTCTACTAGTTTATACATAATTATTGTAAAAATGAAGCAATTTTTATTACATTATTTTCACTGGAGTTCCTCTTTAAGTGTTCCTTTAAAGGCAAAGCTTATCTCCTTTTTGCAAGAATTGAAGCATTGAACTGAGATACAACTCTAATATGACATTTATTAGCCACCCTGATAACCTTTCCTCAGTAGACTGATACCTGCACATTTCCAAAATATGTGTAGGTATGCTCTGACCTCCATTCTACATACAAAGAAGTCATCTGACCTAGTATTGTCTACAGTGTAATCTACAATCCGGGATACTGGCATAGCGCCATACTTTCTTCATCAAACTGGAACCAGTTGCTATGTCAGTATTCAGGATTGTCTTAAGAATGAACAGAGCTCTTTGCTATGCATGTATTCAGGATTGACTTATGCATGTAAATAGCTAATCTGTGGATTATGAATTAAATATTTGAAGAATTATGGATGGTGCTGGTCTTTAAAGGACTGGGGAGATCACTTGCCCCAGAGGTGTCATGGGGTCAGCCATTAGCACATCTTCATGCTCTCCATCAAGGTGCTGTCTTTTGTTTCAAGTCTGGTCTGTAATAGATACAGTCAAGAAATATAATCTGAATCATTTTATCTTACTTTATATTCTATCTTACTTTATATTCCTAGATTACTTCTAAGGGGACGCCCTTATTCAATTGGCTTTCTCCTGTGTTTTCCCACTGGAAATGGTTTCACACTTTAGCAGTAATATACACTTTTTTTTTAGTTAGTTAGTTAGTTAGTTAGTTGAAGAGCTATCTTTAAGTTAAAATGCAAAAAAAATATGTCCTGGGAGAAAACACAGAAGTAAGCCTACCTCTTATAAAATCTTGCAAAACCTCATCCCAGTCCAGACAGGGGTGCAGCTAAGGTTTTGATGGCCCCAAGCAGTCCATAACTTGAGGCCCCCATCCATGAAAGGCGAAAAATGGGCATGGCCAAAACATGATGTGGGTGGAGCCAAATATTAGCAGTTTCTAGGATAAATTGCACCCAGGGCAAGGGCGTAAAATGCACCCCCAATGTGGAGACAGGTATAGCTGCCCACATTATAGGTAGCCAGCTATAGGTCCTCCTTAGTATAGGTAGCCCATATAGTAGCCCCCAGTATAGGTTAGATAGGTAGGTGCCCATATATAGGTAGCCAGTATATTTGCCTCAGTATAGGTTAGATAGGTAGGTGCCCCCATATAGGTTACATAGGTAGGTGCCCTCCAGTATAGGTTAAATAGGTAGGTGCCCCCAATATAGGTAGCCAGCATAGTTGCCCCTAGTATAGGTTACATAGGTAGGTTCCCCCCAGTATAGGTTAGCTAGTATAGTTGCCCCCAGTATAAATTAGATAGGTAGGTGCCCCCAGTATAAGTTAGATAGGTAGATGCCCGCAATATAGGTTAGATACGTAGGTGCATGAAATATAGGTTAGATAGGTAGGTACCCCTCAGTATAGGTTAGATAGGTAGGTACCCCTCAGTATAGGTTAGATAGGTATATGCCCCCAGTATAGATTAGACAGGTATATGCCCCCAGTGTAGGTTAGATAGGTTTATGCCCCCAGTATAGGTTAGATAGGTATATGTCCCCAGTATAGATTAGATAGGTATATGCCCCCAGTATACGTTAGATTGGTAGATGCCCCCAGTATAGATTAGATAGGTATATGCTCTCAGTATAGGTTAGATAGGTATATGCCCCCAGTATAGGTTAGATAGCTATATGCCCCCAGTATAGATTAGATAGGTATATGCTCCCAGTATAGGTTTGATTGGTAGATGCCCCCAGTATAGATTAGATAGGTATATACCCCCAGTATAGATTAGATTGGTAGATTCCCCCAGTATAGGCAGGATGGTGGGCACAGTGGTGGGGGGAGCGGGGAGAGAGAATTATCCACTTACCTGCCTCCATCCTGCACACAGCTTCTATCTTCATCCTGTCCCGGCGCATGTCACTTCGGTAAGAGCTCCCCCTGTGATGACATGCGGTCACGTCATCACAGGGGGCGCTGTTAACATAGCGACAGACGCTGGGACAGGAAGTAGATAGAAACTGCATGCAGGATACAGGCAGGAAAGTGGAAACTTCTCTCTCCCCACTCCCACCGCCGCTGCGCACACCCTCCTGCCACTCCACCTGGTGCCCGCATGCCCGCCGCCAGCAGCAGAGCGAGGCCCCCAGCAGTGTGAGGCCCCAAGCGGGGGCAGGCCTTGCCTGTATGCTGGCGGCACCCCTGATCCCAGATAATCTCTTGACAAGTCCCAGAATATCTGTAATCCATTTTTGGAGACAGGGTTTTTTTTTAGCTTTTAAGTGTTGGCTAAAAATGGGGTACATAAACTGTGTATTCACAAAAGTATGGTAAAGTTACTGTGTAATCCTTTTACCTAGATAACATGGGCCATGCTAATTGCAATTTAAAGAGTACCTTGTCATGGCCAGATCTGATCACCTGCCTGAAGGGAAGTATTTAGTATTTCACCCCGCTTTTTCCCCATTTTGCCATTATTCAGACAGAGGCTGTCATTGCAGGCTCTGTCAATTTTGCTTTAGGTACTCTAACAACCCCGTGCTACTTGATATATTATAGAAAGTCATTTGGTAACAGCTAATTGGATTAACAATTCTGCATGATTATCTGACTCTAGGAGGAGTAGGAGCAACCCTGCAAACTGTGAGGCAGAGGCATGAAGCATGACAGCAGAAGATTGCGCCTCCCCCCCACCCCCACCCCCACCCCAAAAAAAGGGTTAGAAATGGAAATTATTAAGTGTATTAAATGTGCCAAGATTACCATCTGTCATTATCTGCTGTGAAGGTTTTATTGATAATGTACTGATAGAATCACTGTGACCAAGAAGTTTTTAGAAAAATTGGGACTACCAAACCAGTCTGTCTGCAGAAAATTGAAAAATAATCAGTGCTATTTGGGGGTGTTTGCCCACCCAAATAATATTTGAGAGTATACTATCTTCTTACAGAGATCCCGAGGCGGATTTTTTAAATCTTAATAGGACACAGAGGCATGTTGTTTGCACAATGACTTGTACACAATGCACAATGCACAGTACTTCCTGGGTCGAGGCTTAGCTTCTGATTAGAGGAAGCTAGCGGAGGCGGGGAGCGGCAGGGGGAGCCATGTAATGGAGGAGCAGTGATTGACACATGCCAGGTAAACAGAATGCTAGCGACAAGCAGATTGTCACTAGCTTGGCGCTATTTTCAGGGGACTGCAGAGCCCAGGTGGGACTGGAGGCGGCACCAGAAGGACACAGATTGTGCACAGAAAAAAAAATGAAAAATCCACCTCGGGTTCTCTTTAAATACACTTTGTTTATCCATAAAGGCAACTGGAAAATATGTAAGAATTTTGAATATCATTTTATGAGAGTGACCCCCCCCCCCCCCCCCCCCCCTGACCATACCCAATAGTTAGTGGTGGTTTATTCCGGTTCATTCATATTTAGTACCAGAATTAACAACCATGTTAGCCACCTGGATTCCAGGATGAGTTTTATTTAAATCACATCTGATGTTGGGTTCAATTGAAGTAGGGCGGACTTAGTACAGTTTATGCACACACTCAAAACACTTCAAAATCTCTTATTCACCAATGTGCTTAGATAGACTATTTCATATGTTCCCCATTTACTGTTAATGCCAGTATCTGTTCTAGGACTCAGTTTGATATCACTCTCTGCATGTCAGCTACCATACACCATGCAATACATTTGGAATTAGTAGGTTTACCTTGCTACACATCACCTAAACAGATTGCAATTGTACAATTAAAATGCTCATTTTTTTCTGTATGTGGACTAGCCTCAACTTCCATGCATCTATGCTCAGTGGATACAAATAGGAGTTTATGTTCAGAGATCATAATAGAATAACAGCAAACGGATTACAATCATAATCATGTGAACGAACAACAGCAGGATCATACACCCATGAGATTGAACAACACTGTATTCATATATATGCAAATAATCATAACAGCATAGTGGTAACCATACAGACATGACTAAGACCAGAACTGTATATGTAAAATCGGTAATCACAAGTAAGTGTTGTTATGTCTAAAGAGATCATTACCACTACTTGGCAGTACAGAGGAATGAACTACCCATCAACTGTCTTTCGCAGCAGAGTTAACCTAGCTGAATCAAGACAGGAGAGAACATTCCCTTACTTTGGAAGAAATTAATGAATAACAGATGCATTGACTTGCCATCAAGATCCCATGAAGCTTATGTGATGATCAGAGAAATGTATACAGATGTGGCTCTATATAACACTCAACCTGCCATTCTGAGGCATCGTACAGTAGAAGTGCTTTCAAGGAAGTCTTCATGTGATGCAGTCAGTAGCAAATATATCTGTTTGTTGTATAGTATGATTTAGTAACCTGGCATAGGCTATATAGTACATAGTTTAGTATATGTTGTTCCAGGAAATCCCCCGATTCTTAAAATAATTGCCTGCCGCACAAAGCCACCGTTCACACTAAGCCATTGCTCACAACTGCACCACCCAAACTGAGCCACCACCCATAGGAGCGTCCGTGCCTACCTAAGTAGGCACGGACACACCTGCAGCTGTGCATGCACACCACAGCCGCACTAAGTCACCACCGACACAAATCCGCCGCCTACAATTACACCGTCCACGCTAAGACACCCACAATTCACCACAGTCACCACCCACCATTTCCCCGACCCCTACAGGTTCCATTCATACTTACAACCTTAGTTTATTTGATTGCCTTCATTAACTTACAAGCAAGGATCACTGGTAGAAGTCTAATAATTATAGGGTTCCGAAAGCCATAGTCAACACTATCAAAACACAACTAAGCAGGAAAACACAACTATTGCCCATCAACAGGTCACAGAGTACCAATACTAGTGTTTCTCGGATACCCCCGATCACAGATTTGAATAAATCCGGCCACGGCAGTCCCAAAATTCAGATAAGCTTTGATTGTGATCCGGATTTGAAACTGACTTACGAAATCGACTCAGATTATAGCTATGATTACCATTAGACTCCGTGATCATGGATCTTGATCCGGATTTACTTTTAACGTTAATAACAAAGCCCCCACACATGCTACAATCCCCAAAATTGCATGGATTATAAAGGTGATCAGTGTCTACAACCTAAACATTTTTTTCCAAAAGACCTTATAGTTTTTGAGAAATCAAATTTAAAGTTTCAAATGAAAAAAGTATTTGTGATTAAAAAACGCCAATTTTAACAGTTCATAGCAAAGCCCCCTTAGATGGTAGAAACACCAAATTTGCCAGATATGTTAAGAAGAATAGTGGGAACAAGAGGAAAAAAAATCAGAAAGACCTTATAGTTTTTGAGAAAATTGATTTTAAAATTTCAAAGGAAAAAAATATAGAAAAATGACAGTTTAAAAAACATTTTTCTTTGCATTTTTAAAATCGATTTTCTTAAAAACTATAAGGTCTTTTTGACCTTATTAGACAATATTTCAGCAGAAATTTAGTCTATGGGCCTGATTCACAAAGCAGTACTAACCTAGTTAGCACACCTAAAGACTTTGGGCGTGCTAACGAGGGTGCTAAGTACTTAGCACGCACCAAATAAATCCGATTGCGCTCAAAGGACTGCGCGCAAAACTTTGCGCGCGCAATGGCCGGTGCATGCGGAACGTTGCACCGGTGTGACGAAAACTGCGCACCCGATGCGTCTGTAATGGATGCACCCTAAACGTGGCACCTATGCTATTTCGTTGCACTCGGTGCAACGTTTCGCGCGCACCGCCCTTTGCGCACACAAAGTTTTGCACGCAGTATTTTACACGCGAGAGCTAATTAGCATGCGCAAAAAAAATGTAGGCATGATAAGTGGCTTTTCACAAGCTTGCTAACAGTTAGCACTGCTTTGTGAATCAAGCCCTATATTGTTCACACTGCCATAGACTATTATTTTATACTGCTCAATGCAGTAAAAAAAACGTTGTGGCTGTAAATAAAATCACATGCCTTCATCTCCATCCTGCTCTCTGGCCAGCATTCATCTAGAGAAGACAGGGCACATCCAGCAAATGGGCATGTCCAGTCCATAATCAATAGATATTTTGACCAAGTATTGATTTGGAATGCCCTAGTTTTTTTTTTTTTCTTAAATGCAATCTTATTATTGAGTCTTAAAGGACTTCCGAGACCAAAATCTGCCCCCAAAAATGTAAAAAAAGTTAACTACCTGCATGACTTTGTAAGGCACGGAGGATGCCGTCCGCGCCCTCCGTGCCGTTCTAGGTTGGCCCTAGAGCTGTGCAGCTCCGGCAGCCAGCTCCGGCAGCCATCTTTATGCAGGCTGCAGATACCGACCCGGACCGTGGGGTCGCATCCTTTCGGGGGGCTAGTGAGCAGAGGGGATCAGGCAGAACGGCACGGAGGGCGCGGACGGCGTCCTCCGTGCCTTACAAAGTCATGCAGGTAGTTAACTTTTTTATGTTTTGGGGGCAGATTTTGGCCTCGGAAGTCCTTTAAAGGACAAATGTAATGAGAGAGCTGTGGAGGCTGCCATATTTATTTCCTTTTAAACAATACTAGTTGCCTGGCTGTCCTGCTGCTCCTCTGCCTGTAATCCTTTTAGCCATAGACCCTGAACAAGGACATGCAGATCAGATTTTTCCTGACAATATTGTCAGATCTCACAAGATTAGCCACACACTTGTTTCTGATGTTATTCAAATGATTCTCCAGCTAGATAGATCAGAAGGGCTGAAAGGCAACTGGTATTGTTTAACCACTTCAGCCTAACTGGCCGAAAATTTTCGTCCAGTTAGGCTGCGTGCACTCCCGCGGTTCGCGCACGCCCCCGCGGGCCCCCCCGTGCGCGCTCCCGCTGGGGGCCATTAGCCCAGCGATCAATGAAAGGGATTATAAATCCCTTTCACTGATCGGACCCCCCCGGAGAAAAGCCGACAGCGTCTCTTCAGACGCTGCGGCTTTTCTGAGATCAAAAAGTTCCCCTGCTTCTATCTTCTTCCTGGGAGCGAGATCGATCGCTCCCAGGACTTTTTGACTGTGGCCAAATAGCAAACTACACCAAAAATCACTTTACATTGAATAAATACATTTTTACACATGTAAAATCCCCTGTTTACCTCCCACACCAAAAAATACCAACATACAAGTTTTAATAAAAAATAAAATAAAAAATTACAATAATAAAAAAAAACATAATTAGTTACCTAAGGGTCTAAACTTTTTAAATATTCATGTCAAAGGAGTATATCAATATGATTTATTAAATTATGGGCTTCTAAATAGTTATGGGCGCAAATTTAAAAAAAATGCACCTTTATTTCCAAATAAAATATTGTCGCCATACATTGTGATAGGGACATCATTTTAATGGTGTAATACCCGGGACATATGGGCAAATACAATACATGAGTTTTAATTATGGAGGCATGTATTATTTTAAAACTATCATGGCTGAAAACTGAGAAGTAATTAATTCTTTCTGTTTTTTTTCTTATTCTTCCTGTTAAAATGCATTTCCAGTAAAGTGGCTCTTAGCAAAATGTACCACCCACAGAAAGCCTAATTGGTGGCGGAAAAAATAAGATATAGATTAATTCATTGTGATGAGTAGTGATAAAGTTATTGGCAAATGAATGGGAGGTGAAAGTTGCTCAGATGTAACAAATTCTCAACCCTGTAGGCTGAAGTGGTTAAAAGGAAATACAGTAAATGTGGCAGCCTCTATATTCTTCTCTCTTCATTTGTCTAATCTAGTAAAAAAAATGCATAGTGTATGCCTTCCCTGCAGGCTTACAATGACTTTTCAGCATAGCGTGCTCTAAAAAAAAAAAAAACAAGAAAAGGTGTTGGAAAAAAAGTGAAATGGCCTAGGTAGAGTAAGCCAGGCAGAAAAATGGAATAGAGGTAAATGAAGGTATTCTGTGAGCGTGGGAACACAAAAATGTTTCATGCTAGATTCATAGACTGGGTGTCCTATGAGGGTTGAGTCAGCCCTATTAGTCTGTGGCCATACAGGCACCAGGGAAAGTAATATATATAGGCAAAAATAGACTTGAAAACTCAGTTTAATTCAAAGCATTTTCAGCAAACTTAAAGCAAAAATAGATTTATGCGATAATGAATTTTATGTGTAGCACAGCTAAGAAATAGAACATTAGCAGCAAAGAAAAAAGTCTTGTGTTGTTTTCCAGTACAGGATGAGTTAAAAAAAGTTCAGTTGTTATCTAAGCAAAAGAGCTTCTCTGAGCTCTCAGACCCAACATGGGTCGGATACAGTCCTGTTTTCTGAATCACTTAAGGCGTGTACACACATCAGACTTTTTCAAACTATGTATCCGCCGAGTGGATCAGTCAAAATCTTATCAGTCTGAAAACAGCCTGTACTCCTGTGGAACGGTCTCAAGAAAGACCGCCCCGTGGGTGAGTCTGATGACCCGTAGTTTAAAAAAGTCTGGCGTGTGTGCGCACCTTTAAACATCAGAAAAATAGCGAGAGACAGCTTGAGATAAGGTTTTACTGCAGGGACGTTCAATGGGTCATTATTTCTGCTCTGTTTTTAATAGCTTAAAAGACAGAGTGTGCTTTCTAAACTGCAAATATTACAGAATGATGCAATGTTATATGAAAAAAGTTTATGACTGAAAATAAATATATGAGACCCTTTTCTTTGCTACTAATGTTCTATTGGTTATTTGTCCTTCACATACATCAGGTTTTTTTTCACTTCAGGTTTGCTTAAAAGGGAGTCTGAAGTGGTTTCAAAAAACAAAAAAAAACAAAACAAAAAAAACAAATAATTACCTTAGTAGAGGGAAGGCTCTGGGTCCTATAGAGCCTTCCCGTTCTTCTCACGATCCAGTATATCCCCGAAGGCTCACTCACTAGCAGTCTATGAGCGAACAGTCGTAGACTGCTCTTTTCTGCTTTAGCTGGGCTTCGGAAGTCTTTGGAAGCACTCGGTCTCCCGAAGACTGGCAGTTCCACACTGCGCACACGCTAGTGCCCTCTCATGCGCACTTACACGTGCGCAATAAAGAGCCGCCTGTCTTCTAATTGCTAGAAGGACAGAGGTACCAGCAGGATAAAACAATCTAAAAACTTTAAAATTGCTTGGGAGGCAGCGGTGGACTTACCTCCAAGAAGAAGACACAATAGCTGTCAGTTCAAACAAATAAATCAATTCATTGTATACTCCCCAAAAAGATGCAACGTGTTTCGCAGGCATGGCCCGCTTCATCAGGCAATAACATTAGGGGTACAGACAGTAATTTGTCAGGAACATGAGTAGCACCTCTGTGAGGACTCGGGCTCCTCAAGACTTCCGAAGTCTCCCGCTCCCGTGGCAGAAGATTTGACCAGAGAAGCCTGCGTTGGAACAGTCGGAGAGGAGCTGTGAGGAGAACGAGAAGGCTCTATAGGACCCAGAGCCTTCCTACTCCTTAGGTAAGTATCTGTTTTTTTATTTTTAAAACTGTTTCAGATTTACTTTAACAATGTTGCACTTTATGTTCAACCTTACTCTTCATGCTGGTCAATTTGGTAACAAACAGGTTAAAGCAGAAACAGATTTCTAGGGAATAATATTGAATATTGCCGCATGTGACATCACTGCGTGTTACATTAGTGATCCTTCAAATGGGAGCAAATGAGTTGTGGCATTAAATCTGTGCTAATTGAAGGCTGCTCTCAGGACAAACAATTTAACCTGCTGGCCCTCCCGCACTGCCATTTACCAATTCCAATTAGCAGGGTGAGAACACAACCACTTTTATATCCCGTTATACATGGCATGTATTATTTAAATGCATTATTATTAATGCTCAATGCTCATTAGAGATTGGCAGGCATTGCGGTAAGCAGAATAAATGACAAGAAATGTGTATGAATTATGCCGTGATTTCCAAGTCATTACTTTTATAGGAACATACAATTATACTGTGTGTATGTGAAGGGAAGTGGCACAGGCGATGCTAGGATTTACAGTCTGTGTATTTTTATTTATAGGCAGGGAATATGGGCTCCATGATAGAGACAGAGAGAGGGAGCGATGGGGAGAGAGAGAGGCTGAGCCTAATCTCCCTGGAGCTCAGTTTATGAGGATGAGTTTACGTGCTTCTCATTTAAAGATCCCAACAATCGCTTTCCATCAGTGGCTGAAGTTTGAATCCTTGGGAATTACTTTTTCAATTGCCGTAATGGGATAACCAATATAACAGATAGGACGTTTTTAACGCTGGTAAATGACAACTTCATATGTCAATTATTAGAGAACACGACCAGTTAGGCACAGAAATGCCAGGGAGGTGTGCAGCATCAAGGGCTGTCTTGTTGGAAACTGACAGGGGAAGTCTTACGAAGGCTGTCTTCAGAACTGCAGACAAAACATTGGAAAAGTTTTGCATTTAGATGGTAAAAGTTAGGTACTCTCTTGGGCAATACCCCCCCTGTACTCTCTGTCCGGGCAATGTAAAAAGGCTTGCTTGTTTATTCTTGGTGTGGGTATCATTACCCAGCTGGTTCAGCAGTTCACATGCGTTCAGTGAGTGATGTGAAACGGAATCTGGCATTGCATAGCAACACATAGTGCTGCACAGAGGGCATTGTGGAGTGCTGAGAATTGGAGCAAGGGACAGGAAAGAAATACTTTTAAAGTCTACCTGCAGGCAGTCACATGGAGTGCAGAAGACTCGCCACAAATGAGACAGTGTTACAAGTTAACCATTCAGGGCCGTTTTTAACTGAAGACTCTCCAGGCAGCCATCTGGAGTGCAAATGGCTCTGAGGAGCGCCGCTGCAGTGTTTGCTGATGAGAGAGAGAGAGAGAGAGAGAGAGAGAGAGAGAGAGAGAGAGAGAGAGAGAGAGAGAGAGAGAGAGAGAGAGAGAGAAATCCCCATTACAATACTAAAACATAATGAGGCAGAGTGCCCCTTGAATATCCAAACAAAAGTAGGTGCAGTGCCCAATTTTGTTTGAAAATTTAGGAGGAACTCTGCCTGTTTACATTTGGGGATATATTAGGGGGAGGATACCGTACTTATTATGCTTGGGGAATAAACGGGAGTTTTTGCCAAATTATGCTTGGGGATTTGGGGAGGAATGTCTCTCTTTAATCACCAAGCATAAGGTATTAGTATTAGGCAAAGACCCCTAGATTTGAAAACAAAACTAAGCAGACCCTTCCTGTAAAACCCCACACCTAATTTGACATTGCCACCTCACTAAACATAATTAATCCCCCCTCTAAAACATGATTCACCATACTACTCCATCAATTCCCCCCCAAATAATAAGGCAGAGTCCCTTGACCCCCTAAAAATAATTAGGCAAAGGGCCTCCCACCCCACACACACATAAATGGCTATAAGCAGTGTGCCCCAAAAGTTCCTAATTAGTACCTGTAAATAAAAATAAAGACAAGATAATTCAACTGTAGCCTGGCTCCTCATGACAATCTTCAGGAGTGCAGTCAGTGAGTCTGCCATACGGTTGCCACTGAACTCTGCAATAATAAAGTACGGGTGATGTGGCTGCAGATGAACTCAATCTGTATAATCTGAGACTGTCACAATAGACAGCTTCAGTGTGTGGACAATTACTACCCTGCACTACCTTTAAAAATGGGGGCTTCGTCGGGAGTAATTAAAATGTGCAATGTGCTTAACAGAGCCCCTATGTCACCCACTAGCCTTCAATAGCCATTAGTTTCTCAATCGTATCTAACGTATCACTATTTGAATCACAGACTAAAAAAAACAAACAAAACAGTACTTTTCCTGTGGAGTAATAAAAATGTTGATATTGTAATAAATCTATGCATGAAATTTGAATTTTTTCAATTAAAGGATGCAGTTTGGCTGTATGCACTAATAGATTCATCTCCTCTTAATAAATTCTGTATACTGACGATAAGCTCTCCTGGCCACACTGGTTTCAGCGTGAGTAGATGCAACTCATTGTAAAACAAATTGATGTAAAATATAATGCAGAGAAATGAGGAGAAAATGCTCTTTTGGTGAGGCACTGTATCTCACAGACTAAAAAGTCATAAAAATTACTGCTAGGAAAATCTAAATGGTCCATTCCTAAATTTTATGAGCTCTATAAAAGCTGAAAAATGCATCGCTGGTTAAGTCAACCTGATAAGAAGATTTATTGGCAGGAAGACGGTGTTAAAACAGATTCAAACTTTTATCCGTTATCATATAGATTAATATTCTGGCATAGCGAGTAGAGATTGGAACAGGTGGTATTACCATAAACTGTGTAGTTAGCTATCGGATCTAGCTGTGAGATGCTTTGCTTAGGTGAATTGCTTAATATAATCAGAAAATAATAAAACGTGTTAAAATAGATGGATTGAAGCTGCTGATAGCTCTCTGGATTGGGGCTGTACAGGTGAGTGAGTGTGTATGTGTATATGTGTTAAAGGAATCATCAGGGAAATACAAAAAAAATAAGCTTTACTTACCCGGGGTTTCCTCCAGCCCCTGGCAGCCAGTATGTCCCTCGCCGCAGCTCCGGAGTGCTGGGATCCTCGCCAGGTCGGCATCTACTGCCCCTGCACCACTGTTTATCACTCTCACATTGTTAGTAGTGTTCTGTGCAGGTGCAGTAGTTCTGAGCTTGCGCAGAACAATCCCGACAACGTGAGTGTGATTGACAGTGGTGCTTGCGCAGGCTCAGTAGATGTCGACCTGGCGAAGTTGGCATCTGAAACGGAAGGGATCCAGGGACTCCGGAGCTGCAGCGAGGGACATACCAGCTGCCAGAGCTGGAGGAAGCACCGGGTAATTAAAGCTATTTTTTTAAAATTCCCTGATGATTTCTTTAGAGTGAAAGTATGGCCAGATTTTACATAAGGCACTGTAGGCCTACAGGCACCTTTTGTAGGAGAGGACGCCTCTCCTCCTCTAATCACTGACCTCAGGAGCTTAAAATCTAACCCCTTCCTCATATGAGTGACCTCAGGCACTTACACCGTAATCCTCGTCTCATGTCACTAAGACTTTCTCCTGTCGGACTCAAAGCGCTCAAGAGCTGCAGCCACTGGGACGCGCTCAAGAGGCCACCCTGCAGTGTTAGGGAGTCTTGCCTTGAACTCCTTACTGAATAGGTACTTGGCCTAGCCAGGATTCGAACCCTGGTCTCCCATGTCAAAGGCAGAGCCCTTAACCAGTACACTATCCAGCCACTAGGGATTAGAGTGTAAGATACTAAGGACAGTTATCAACACAATGCGGCGATTAGAGTTCAGGATATTTTTACTTGGAGGTGTGACCTTTGTTCAGGGGCGGAGTTTAGGGTGTCAAAACGCCTGTGCCTACAGGTCTCTAAGTTGGAAATCCAGCCCTAAGCAAAAGGCTGTCTAGTTCCTTGTAGGCAGATATTGACAATGAGACGTTAATAATTCGGGGCTGTATGATCCAATTGAATGCAAATTGTATGCAGACAGATTTTATTGACCAAATTCCAAGCTGCATCCAATTTGCATTACATTAGCATATAAGATGAAGTCATTAGCATGTCATTGACCATTTCCTCTTGTAGGGAAGGGAAAGTCATATAATATGATGTGCAATAATATCTAAAGCTAAGAACACACCTGCGAGAATTGTCACCTATCGGGATCGAGAAACAATCCCTTGGGCGACAATTTGTGGAATGATGCTGTACAGACACACCCTTAGCTTTTCGGCTAGCGATGTGTTCTGTTGCTATGGAGGAGGCGGAGGGACGACGATCAGCCGACGGCGGAGCAGCTTCAATCAGTTGGTGGGGCTTGTAGAATGCATTCTGAACTGTCATGCTTGGGCATCGGGAGTCTTTAAGAATCCAACAGGACAGATTTTTAACGATGCCTAATCAATAACAATTGGTGGCCACTGTACACACATAATGATCGTCAACTGAAAAGGTTGTTATCAGCCGTTTCAGACAACGATTATTGCATGTGTGTAAACAACTTAACATAGTTGAGAGCAATGCAGCAGTTTTTTGTCTCTGTTCTTTTGGCCATAAATTGTACCCAAATGAATTACTGGGTCATTCTGTCCTGTTCAGTATCATTAGCTGGGGGGAAATAAAGCCTGCCAATTGTTTTGGGCAATGCATAATAGCAAAGGCTGAAGGGATTTTCAGTCTTTCATAATGTATAGTGTGCAAAATGATCATCAGGCTTTTTTGTCCCAAACTACCACAGCCCCATAGCCTAAATAGGATGGGAATGTTTGGCAGTATGCATTGTATTGTCTGTTGATATGACAAGATATCTCCTATTAGAGCAGTGCTGAGAGCTCTATTACTTCTCCTTCACATATACTTGAAGTTTTTTATCCATTCAGAGCACGCTGAAAGGAAGGTGGTACTTAGGTGCTCATACCCAGTCATCTATTCATGTGTTTGCCCTGTTTATCCGGAGCAGGAACTACTATAAAGAGTGATTTGTATATATTCTGGACTCTGGAGTGCCTGATGCTGTCTGTCTCTTGTTTGCCTGTTTGGTATCAATAGGTTTGAGCATTAGGAAGTTCAGGAGAGGAAAAAGGATAAAGTTGAGTTGAGGACTGTACATGGCTGAGACTTTAGTTGGACAAAGCATTTGTATGTGGATTTGGGATTGCAGTCTGATGTTTATAATGGTCTTCCAATCTCCTCTACCAAACATAACTCAGAGAAATTGTAGTTGGATGAGTTGGATATTTTTGGCTACTTGCTTTATTGATGCCTGAATTGAAGTTATATTAGTTATGTTAATTCAAATACAGTAGATAGGTAATATAATCCTTTACCCACCCTGTTTTAAAAGAACAGGCAAATGTTTGTGATTTCATGGGGGCAGCCATATTTTTCATGGAGGCAGCAATCTTTTTGGTTGAAAGGAGGTGACAGGGAGCATGAGATACAGTTCCAGCTGTCCTGTGACCTGATCACCCCTCCCAGCTGTGCACGCTAGTCTTCAAATCTCAAATTCAAAATTTAATAAAACAAATTTGCGCCAAAACAGCAGAACGAGAACAAAAACATCAGAAATCCCATCATGCTTTGCACAGCTTCGGGGAAAAATTCCTGGGCAGTTTTCTTCTGTGCAGCTGTGAAACTGGTAAAGAAACACCAAGCCTTTTCAGTGCTGCTGAGTAGATTTTTAGTCCGGAGGTTCACTTTAAACTGACAAAGACTGATGTATTTACAGCCCTTTGGGGCAGGCTAGAGCTGTTCCTTAGGTTATTATAAGGGTCAGGCTGTGTGCTTTTATTTTGTCCTCTAAATAACACATGCTGCTGATTTCAACCATTTCTTGCTGCTGCCCTGCAGTGGTTCCCAGCAGGGACTATGCCCCCTGCCAGATCCAGCAGCTCGTCCACCGCCTTCCCCTTGGTCTACTTCTCATGCTTACTTTTCTATGCAATTAAGTGTTACAATCACTGTCCAATATGTCCAAGAAGTCAGTGTCTGCAACAATCAAATAATTAATGCACAAATACATTTTCAGTGCAACTCTGCATTGAAATACGTACAAGAAATATGAGTCTGCTACAAGCAAATAATTAATGCAAAAAAATATTTTAGCTTCATGGAACAGCCAGCTCATTTCTGCCCCTTACACTGCTGGCATGCTAATACACTCACCTCGAAGGGGAGCTGGGTTCACATCATGACTGCCAAGGGAGAATAGAGAACAAGAACTCAGCCAGCCAGAGGGTTGCTCTCCTACACACTGCCCATTCAGCCCAACCATTTAGGTCTCTAGGCTCTCTCGGTAGTAACATAAGCCTGGCTGTGTATGCTGATGGTGATGAGTGAAGAATGGGCGTGTTGTGCAGGAGAAGGAACAGAGAGGTAATGGGTGGCCAGGGGGTAGCACAGTAGTGATGAGCACACATGCTGTGCGGTTCTGCAGGCAAACCTACGCCTAAGAACCTGCAAACACTAGCTTGTGAGTTTTCCATTTGGCCAGTGAAACGCAATGCAATAAGTTCACTCATCAGGTTCGCCCAAAGAATAGCATTAAGAAGGTCACCCATCACTACTAGTTAAAACATAATCACACTATAGCAAATAATAACTTATAATAGCTTGTTCACCCCCAGAGTCCACATCAAAACCTTTGGAGACAGAGTCTTTCTGTCATGCTGCCCCTACACTTTGGAACTCCCTGCCACATCCATCTCTGAAAGCATTTAAGTCCAAACTCAAAAGCAACCTGATTAATCTGGCATTTATGAACACCTATTTTCTCCATAACACAGTCCAGCCTACAACCCTGTGTTGACCTGAGACATATCTATGTGATTTGAGTCCTATGGGAGAAAAGCGCTTTACAAATGTTATTTTATTGTATTGTATAATATGCTTAATAGCTTCATCAAGGAGGTCGACGCAAGGGACAACAAATTGCTGAATAATAATGACCACAACTGCTAGTTAAAGCGGATCTGAGATGAAAAACTAACTATAACAAGTAACTTGTCTATATAACTTATCTAAAGTTTAGATCGTTTACACAGAAAATCTAGCTGCAAATAGAGATGGCCCAAACCTCTGATTTTTGGTTCGCGGACCACGAACGCGAGCTTCCACAAAAGTTGCGAACTTCCACTAACCGCAATAGATAATAGGGAGGCGAACTTTGAAAACTAGAAACATTTATGCTGGCCACAAAAGTGATGGAAAAGATGTTTCAAGGGGTCTAACACCTGGACGGGGGCATGGGATACATGCCAAAACTCCGGATCAAATCAGGATTTGACACACAGCAGCGTTTTAAGGGCCGAAATCACATTTTATTGCTAAATTGGAGGCCTAAAGTGCATTAAAACATTTTGCATGTGTATACATCAATCAGGTAGTGTAATTAGTGTACTGCTTCACACTGACACACCAAACTCACTGTGTAACGCACCGCAAACAGCTGTTTGTGTAGTGACGGCCGTGCTGGACTGGTGCGCACCATGGCCAGAGTGCAGGCAATGGCGGTTTTCAAGCCCATATGGTCGGGCTGAGGTAGCTGAATGACAGAACAACAGTGACTCAGTGTCCAGCTGATCGAATTTGGTCTGTCCACAATGAAGCAATGACCTTATTATCTATCTTCTTGGGTCAGGTGTGCCCCCCAACCCCAACACACTCATATAGCTGTTAGTCATTGCTTCATTGTGATACACAAGCCCCTTCACCGTGGAAAGGTAATGATCATGAAGGGGAATTGACACATGTACATGCCTTTTGTTTTGTTGTTGCAGCTGCAGTGCAGCCAGAAAAATTAGGCAGGCATGTACACACACCAGAAAAATATTATAGCGGCCGCTGCTAGCAGCGGTCTTAAAAATTCAGGAATCCGCCTGGAGTCCTGGACCGTGTTGGTTATGGTGGAGAAGGCAGTCAAGCGGCCTGCAGGCAGAGATGCTGTGTGGGGAGCGACTTAGTCTTGGGACAGGCAGTCACATGGCGTGTGCAGGCAGAGATGCTGTGTGTGGGGACTGACTTAGTCTTCGGGCAGGCCTGAGTGTGCTTTGCAGACCAGGCATCTGTGATCAGATGGACCCTTTACCCAACGCTGTGTGCCAGAGATGTCACCACTTGCCTTTCAACATCACGGTACAGTTTAGGTATCGTCCTTTTTTGAGAAAAAATTGTGGCTTGGTATCTTCCACTGCAGTGTGTGGCTTTGCTTTTGTGTGCTGCTTTTCCTCAGGTGATCATCCCATTGCAGTTTGTGCTTTGTAATCATGTGCCTTCATAAGGTAGTTGTCCCTATGCGGGTCTTGGTCTTTTCACGGCTCAATTTTCGGTGGCAGAGAGTACAGATGGCATTGCTCTCATCTGAGGCAGACACACAAAAAAATTTCCACACCGCTGAGCCCTGGGGTTATGGCACTTTGGTGGTGGTGACCGAATGGGGTGCCAGAATCAGAGCAGGAGGAGGAAGATATGTCCCACTTTTGTGTGGAAGCTGAGAAAGATGAGGTGTTCTGTGTTAAATAGTCAACCACATCCTGACAATATTGGGGTTGATGGCACGTGCCTTCTTTTGAACACTGTACTTTGGTTGAGGGCCACATGAAATCACGACAGTGCGATCTTGAACAGACCTGCCAGGTGGCCTGCATCTGGCTCTGCCTTTTGTTTTGTCCATATTGGGGGGAGATGAAGTGAAAGGTATGCACTGACTTGGCTAATACAATGTACGCTTACTGCAGTGAACAGGTTGCAGTGACTGCTGGTACAACAATGTGCTGTTACACAGGTGCAGTGAACAGGTTGCAGTGACTGCTGTTACAACAATGTGTGGTTACACAGGTGCAGTGAACAGGTATGCAGTGACTGGTATTACAAATGTGCAGCTGTCACACACACAGGTACCATGAACAGGTGCAGTGACTGGTGAGGGTATATAAAACTGTGTGCGCTCACGTAGGTAGGTAGGTGCACTGAACAGATGGGTATGCAGTGATTGGTATTACAAATGTGCAGCTGTCACACACACAGGTACCGTGAACAGGTGCAATGACTGGTGGTATTAACAATGCGTGTGCTCACGTAGGTAGGTAGGTGCACTGAACAGTGAACAGGTGCAGTGATTGGGATTACAAATGTGCAGCTGCCTGTCACACACACAGGTAGGTACCCTGAACAGGTGCAATGACTGGTGGTATTAACAATGTGTGTGCTCACATAGGTATAGGTAGGTAGGTGCACTGAACAGTGAACATGTGCAGTGATTGGGATTACAAATGTGCAGCTGCCTGTCACACACACAGGTAGTTACTGAATGTGCTGTGCCTGGCAGTGGCACAGTAGGAATTACCACCAAGAGGCCAAAGGCCAGCTGCGACTGACTGACAGGGCTGTATATAATGCAAGTGGGCCACACAAAAAAAAATAGATCACAAGAACAAGATTAGCTCTAAAAAGAGCTGTTGAGGGGTGCTTCTTTAGCAATAAGAATAAGCAAGGAGCAAGCTAACAAGCCTCCAAGAGCCTAACTAAGTTTTCCCTATATCTCTCTCTGCAGCAGCTCTCCCTTCTCTAATTACTGCAGCCACATGAGTGAGTCCAATGTCTGACGCTGCCTGCCTTTTATAAGGGGAGGGGGCCTCCAGTAGGGAGTGTAGCCTGATTGGCTATAAAGTGCCTGCTGACTGTGATGTAGAGGGTCAAAGTTGACCCTAACGATGTACTATAGGGGCGAATCGAACTTCCGAAAAAGTTTGCGGTTCTCCGCGATTGCAAACCACGGAAGTTCGCCAGTTTTTCCCGTTCACCGGCGAACCGTTCAGGCCATCTCTAGCTGCAAACAGCTTCAACAGTATATGATTATTTCTTCCTGTGATGCAATGAGAGCAGCCATGTTCTGCTGGTGATCATTACACAAGCAAGCTGCACTGCATCTCCAGCACCCAACCACTCCCCTCTCCTCCTCCCTCCTCCCCTCTGCCTCTGAAATCTCTGGCTAGTAACACCTCCTCCTCCTCCTGCCCAGACTGAGCTCCCATAAGCCCTTGCCACATGGGTCTGAGTGTCAACCAAGGCACTGGAGAAGCTGTGGGCGAGGATTGTTTAGTTTGTAGGGAATTAGAGTATTAAAACCAAACAAAAGTATTTGGCTTGAAGAATGCCCTATAAACTATATGAAAGGAACACAACTATGCAATGAGTAAAGGTTTATCTCGGATTCACATCATTTGCTTGAAGCTTTGATTTGCTAGTACCCATATTTCCCTACTGAATAGTGCTAATTACTTCGTTAGGAGTATATTTTGCCCATAACTACTGGACAGCTTGCTTACTAAGCTGTCAGATGGTATATTTTAGGCTGCTTCTGGAGTTGGTCTCCAGGCAATATTCACACTGGTGTTGGATGCCGTCATGCATGAAGAGCCAGTTGTGTTTTCCCGATGGGCGATCGTTCTCCTGGCAGGAAAGGAGGGAGGGAGGTCGGGGGGAGATAATTACAGCAGGACAGCAAGAAGTGAGATATACCACAAAGTGAATAGAATACTGAAGTGTAAACTAAGCCATTGGACTTAGTTTCTACCGCGGCATTCAGCGTCTGCAGGGAACTGTTCAGTAATTGTTAGGAAGGCACCTTTAAAGTGGACCTGAACTCTTGCACAGGACAAAAGGGAAACATAGAGAGATGCACCCTGTATGTATTTAGAGAGCTTAGCCTGTCTAATTCCCCCTCGTCTGTGACTAGTAATCACATTTTGATCTCTCCCCATGTCACCTCCCTGTGTCACCAGATAAGGCAGATAAGCTCATTGGTAAGCACAGGATGTTAAAAATATGTCTGCTTCCATGAAGGCAGGAAGTAGAAACAGTGCAGGTTTATTGCAGCTGCAACAGTGCAGTTATTTACAGCTGTAACAAAGAAATATTTTTCTTTAAAGGTTATTAAGCTGTTGCATGTTTTTTAGAGCAGAGATGAAGTTCTGAGTTCAAGTCCGCTTTAAAAAGCTATTGTAAACAAGCCTTAAATCTGAGATATTTTATTTTTTATTCGGGTATCTCGAATGAGTCAGACTAGCACAGAGAGTTCCGGCAGATGCGAGGTTAACAGAAATATGACTTTTTAAATCGGGATTATGTGCCGCCTCCTACGTAGCTGCAAATTGTCATTCTTCTCAGAGCTGGAACGTGTAGCAATGTCACATTGGTAATGCAATCCACAGGCACCTACATTGTAGTGCGGGATGACTTGGGCTGCAGGTGAAAGGGGTCACCTCGTTTGTTTCCTTTCAAGTCATATTTAGAAAGCTTTAAAAAGATTAGTGACAGGAGGCGGATGAGAGGGTGGGGGAGGAAGAAGAGGGCTTTGTAGTGTTTTCACACTTCTATTATATATTGCTGATAATTACACGTGTGGTTAAGTGAAATGCTCTCACAGCTCTGAGTAATAATCCCTTTTTATAGAACTATATTACTAAACAGAGGATTGCTCAGCCTCCTGAAACATACCCCCGCTTATTTATATCAACATGACTACATATTGTGCTTTTATATGACTGCAGAGATTTTCAGCGCGGCAAAACAAAAGCAGAAACACACCACTTCAATTTTGGGGTAGAACATGGCAGCAGCAACTGTTTATTAAAATATAGAGTGGTAAACACATAAATAGGTTTGTTAATTAAACTCAAATTTCTCTGCTGCTAAAAAAAATGCTATAAACATAATGTCTGCACTGAGCAATTCTTTATGTAATTTAATGCTATTAAAAATTATCTTTCCACTTCAGTTTGCAGCCAACTATGAATTTGGAAAGCTGAAAGTAGCGTTAAATTAGACTTCTTTGGATGGCGGATGGTCCAAGTTGCAATTTGTTGTTTGGACACAAGATGTCCTCTTAGCTACTGCCATCATTTTATGAGCTTGAGTTCCAAGCAGGAAGTTCCTGTGACTAGGGATAAGTCAGAACATTCACACTAAAAGTGAGAACGTCCTGCAAGAGCGAGATATGCAGGGGTTAATGTACCTAGCCAATGCCTGCATTCCGATGCATTCTATGCTACGTTACATCTTCTTACACTTCCCACTTCTAAGCTGGAACTTTCACTTTGAAGGTGGAAGTGCACAAAGATGGAAAGCAGCATGAAATTCATGGGAATTAAGGTGGTGGCTAGGTGAGTAAACCTCTGCATTCCTCTCTCATGCCTCTCGCACCTTGCAGGACCTTCTTGCTTTTTGCAAGAGCGTTCTCACTCATCCCTACTTGTGACCACTTAAATGAGGCAGAGGTCTTCCTCAATTTTGGTAAATAGCTGGATCAATACTGTGTGACTAGGTTTGACCCAAGTGTATTTAATGTTGGAGAATAGGAAGGAGCCAAGGGTGTACCGATAGCCAAGTCATAGCAGCTGCTATGGCGCACTGGAGCAGAGGGGGTCCAGCTGGTACTTGAAGTATTCACCATTAACTTTTTTGTGTTCCTTCGCCCTATGATTTTGTCCCACAAACTATATTCAGTGTAGATTGCATAAGAATGTAATTTTCCCTATTTAATCATATCCCTAAGGTAGGTGCAGGAGGCATTGCTCAATAATCCCTACATCTTATGGAGCCTTGAAAGTTTTGCTATGGGGCAGTATAATCTCTAGCTTTGCCACTGGGAGGAGCTCAAGGATTTGGACAAATTTTGACTTTTACACTGGAATTTCACAAATTTGTGTTAAAAGTCAGAATTTGGAATTTGCCAAATTGTGACATCTAAGTTCCAAAAGTTACACAGTGGATAGTCCAAGTTGCATTTTGCTTATTGGACACAGGAGCCCGTATGCAATTCACTTTTTCTCCTATGTTTCCTTCTAGGTTACATTTTCACACCTTGTCAAAAAATGCCTTTTAAAGAGACTCTGTAACATTCAAAAGATCCCCTGGGGGGTACTCACCTCGGGTGGGGGAAGCCTCCGGATCCTAATGAGGCTTCCCACGCCGTCCTCTGTCCCACGGGGGTCTCTCCGCAGCCCTCCGAACAGCCGGCGACTGTGCCGACTGTCATTTCAATATTTACCTTTGCTGGCTCCAGCGGGGGCGCTGTGGCGGCTTTCCATTCCGAACTACACGGAAATACCCGATCTCATTCGGGTCCGCTCTACTGCGCAGGCGCAGGAAACTTGCGCCTGCGCAGTAGAGCGGACCCGATGGCGATCGGGTATTTCCGTGTAGTTCGGAGCCGACAGCCGTCAGAGCGCCTGCGCAGGAGCCAGGTAGGTAAATATTGACGTCACCGCTGCCCGGACTCCACGGAGGGCTGCAGCGAGACCCCTGATGGATGGAGGACGGCGTGGGAAGCCTCATTAGGATCCGGAGGCTTCCCCCACCCGAGGTGAGTACCCCCCAGGGGATCTTTTTATGTTACAGTTCCTCTTTAAGCCACCAACAAGCAAGAAAACCTTTTTACCTTCTTTTGATATTTTTTTCAATTGCAGAGTGCTGAAAAGTTATTTTAAAGAGAAAATGAAATTTATCTCTAAGAGATCACTCAGGAGAAAAAGTTAATTGCATATGGGCCAAGATGTCCTCTTAGCTACTACCAGCATTAGTTAAGCTAGAGCTCCAAGCCTGTGACTAGTAAAGTACAATGGAGTTCTCCCTCAATTTTAGTAATTGGCTAGATTAATACTAGGAGACTCGGTCTGAACCAAGTGCATTAATGTTGGAGAATAGGGATGAGTGCATAGGCAGGCATGTCTCTCTACATCCACCAATAACTGCGAGAGACGGCACACAAATGGCTGCAATGATTTTGCTGTATTCGGAACAAGTGCACACTACATGTTACGGATCTTACATCCTTCCTCAGGTGTATAACAACAAATGAAGATACAAACAGCATTACATATGTTCAAGGCGAGCCACCACACCCAAACTGTTTGGCTCCGCCCATTCCCTTTAACCCATTGTTCAATGTCCATACATAGACAACATTTTCACGGTCATAGGGCACTCCAGATCATTTTATTGCAGAATTCTACCAGAAAGAAGGGGACTAAAGGGATCCCTTTTGTTACCAATCTAGGCAAAAATACCGAGTGGTTTATGGGCTCAAATGCCCATGCGGGCTTATGTATGTGGGCGAGACCACTAGACCCGTTAGGACTAGGATACAGGAGCACAAAAGAGCCATTATATGGTGATATGGAAAAAAGATTAAAACAGAAGGAATCCAGATGGATTCATAGGCTGGATGTGGTAGCCCCGAGAGGCATGAACGAGAGGTTGCCTCTCAAATGCTTTTTATAATGTTGGTTCAAAGCTGTATACATAGTTAAATTTACTGGTTCTAATATGACGTGTGCTACCTCTAATATGACGTGTACTATTTTTATTGTTGCTGGCGATTACACATGTTATTGATTGCATGTCTTTTTTTAGGTGGTCAGTGGCAGTCCATTGCAGGAAGTGCCTGGATTACGGTCAGTTTTGTTTTATCTTATATGGGTAGCCGATCTGGAGTGCCCTATGACCGTGAAGATGTTGTCTATGTATGGACATTGAACAATGGGTCAAAGGGAATGGGCGGAGCCAAACAGTTTGGGTGTGGTGGCTCGCCTTGAACATATATAATGTTGTTTGTATCTTCATTTGTTGTTATACACCTGAGGAAGGATGTAAGATCCGTAACATGTAGTGTGCACTTGTTCCGAATACAGCAAAATCAGTGCAGCCATTTGTGTGCCGTCTCTCGCATTTATTGGTGATTTTCCGAAGCCGTAGGAGCAATCCGGCTGAGACAGGGCACCGGCCAGCCACAGGTCCAGGGGACCCAACACACAAGTTCTCCAGGCAGCTACTGTTTGTGGACTCTCTACATCCACGCCTGCTCTGCAGGGTACATCCTTGTAGTGGAAGAAGATAAGGAGTTGGAACGGCCCACGGCATCCCCCCAGCCCTAGGTACTCCTCAGCTGCAGGGGGCCACTGCTGCATAAAAGGGTCCAGGGCTGTCTCTAGAAAGTTATGAGTCTGTAGGACCCATGTCTTCCTTTACACAGTTATGCCTCTACATGCTGAATTTTTCTCACAATTTCTGCAGTCACAAGCACCACATTGTTATATTTCTGCAATGTTGTAATAGCTCACTGGCAAACAACTAATTTCTGCTCAAAGAATCATCATTCTATGACTGATAGGTCTTCCCTTCCTGCATTGTTACATTATGTTTGGTTAACATTATGGGGTAAATGTAATTACGCTAACACAGAGAACATAGGAACAAAGCTGTTGAAAAGTAAAGCTCAGTGGAAATCTGACTGATCACTTTTTCACCTGTGTTGCACCAGTAGTAGAGATGAGCTGGAATTTGTGCAAGTGCCATTTTCGTATGGAAAATTAAATTTTAATTCGCAGGGTATGCATTTTTTCCCCTGAAAAATTGGAATTATCTTCAAAGGTGTTTCCTCATGCCCATTGATAGGGATGTTCTTTGCATTTATTTATTATTACAATGCAATGTATTTTCTAAAGATGTAGATTCGTGAAAATGAGAACTTTTTTTTCAAAATAAATTTTACGCATGTCCATAAATTTCAATGCAGTTAATGAATGTATGCTTTTGTATGCATGCCCATGGGTTTTTGCACATACTGCATACTCATCTGTGCGAAAATGTGTTTTCTCATGCCCTTTGACTTCAGTGCATTTTGTGAAAATATATTTTCTTATGAACCAATACATATTGATGATGCGGGGACTTAAATCTCCCCACACTAAAAAAAAAATCTCTCTCTCTCTCTCTCTCTCTCTCTCTCTCTCTCTCGGACTGAATGCCACCAAAAGGGACTTTTGCCTTTGAAGGCCTCTGCTCGGATATCCTAACTAACTATCCTCCCGGATTTCGGATTTTGCATGGAAAACACGAATTTGCTCGGATAGTGCTATTCGGACTTACAAAGATATGAATTCCAATTCAAAGTGCGGATAGTGGAAAAAGTTCAAATTATCTGGGTAGTTCGGATACCCGAATATTGGATGAGCAGCACTGCAGGTAAGTATTTCTAGTTAATAAGGCATAATAAAAAATGTTTTTCATTGTTGTGTTTTTATTTCACTTAACCCTTTTGTGGAAATGGGTAAGGGGTACCTTGTACCCCTATACTTATTTCTCGTGGGAGGAGGGGTGGGGCTCCTTTTGTAAAGGACTCCCAGATGCCACCTTAACCCCCCAGAGAGTCATCACCCCCTCTCCATAGATTACACCCTGCATATGGACCCCCTGGAAAACCCATAATTAAATGAATTGTACTTTCTTTTGATATATGTAAATTTATCTGTGATTTACCGCATTTAAATGTATACTTTTTCCTATTGAAACTTGATTTTATCAAAAACTATTAGATTTTTTTTAAAATTATACCCTGCAAATTTAGTGTTTCTAGCTTGGGGCTTTGCTGTTAACCACTAAAGTTAAAATCCGGAATTCTGACTTGTGATTCTGGATTCAATGTGGAATTTCAACTCGAAACCGCAACTAAAATTGGTATTCAGCTTCTATCCATGATCATGATCACTACCAATTCAGAAGTGTGCGTAGTCGTGATCATGATCACTCGAATCCATGATCGGGGGTATCCGAGCATCTCTAGTTATTTATATCTTTGCACTGTACATACACATGTTTATCTCATCATGTCACACCACACCTTGAGTACACTTTAACATGACCCATGTAGGGGGATAACTAGAAATCACTGGGCCCCCCTGTGAAAATTTGGATGGGCCCCCCACAGGTGCCAAACTATCATAATGGGGCAACGTTTCACTATAAAATAATTGTAATGGGGCAGTGTTTCACCATAAAATAATCACAATGCAGCAATGTTTCACCAGAAATTATTCGTAAAGTGGGCAGCATTTCACCATAAAATAATCATAAAGTGGGCAATATTTCACCAGAAATTAATCGTAAAGTGGGCAGCATTTCACAAGAAATTAATCATAAAGTGGGCAGCATTTCACCAGAAAATAATTGTAAAATGGGCAGCATTTCACCAGAAAATAATCATAAAGTGGGCAGCATTTCACGAGAAAATATGCGTAAAGAGAGCAGCGTTTCCCCAGAAATCGTAAAGTGGGCAGCATTTCACCAGAAAATAATCGTAAAGTGGGCAGCATTTCACCATAAAATAATCATAAAGTGGGCAGCATTTCACTAGAAAATAATCGTAAAGAGAGCAGCATTTCACCAGAAAATAATCATAAAGTGGGCAGCATTTCACCAAAAATTAATCGTAAAGTGGGAAGCATTTTACCATAAAATAATTGTAAAATGGGCAACATTATACCAGAAAATAATAGTAAAGTGAGCAGCATTTCACCAGAAATTAATCGTAAACTGGGCAGCATTTCACCATAAAATAATCATAAAGTGGGCAGCATTTCACGAGAAAATATGCGTAAAGAGAGCAGCGTTTACCCAGAAATCGTAAAGTGGGCAGAATTTCACCAGAAAATAATCGTAAAGTGGGCAGCATTTCACCATAAAATAATCATAAAGTGGGCAGCATTTCACTAGAAAATAATCGTAAAGAGAGCAGCATTTCACCAGAAAATAATTATAAAGTGGGCAGCATTTCACCAAAAATTAATCTTAAAGTGGGAAGCATTTTACCATAAAATAATCATAAATTGGGCAGCATTTCACCAGAAAATAATCGTAAAGAGAGCAGCGTTTCACCAGAAATCCTAAAGTGGGCAGCATTTATATACTGTACCCTATACTCATTTCTCGTGGGAGGAGGGGTGGGCACCTACGGGTTTCCTTTTTAAAGGGGACTCCCAGATGCCTTCCTACCCCCCCCCCCCCCCTCTCTCTCTCTCTCTCTCTCTCTCTCTCTTTCTCTCTCTCTCTCTCTCTCTCCCTTCGAAAGGGATTTTTGCCATTGAAGGTGATTTTGGCTTCTGCTCAGATATCTGAAGTAACTTTCCACCCGGATTTCAGATTTCAGATGGGAAATCTGAGTTTGCTTGGATAGTGCTATTCGGATTTTAAAATATATCTGAATTGCTATTCAAAGTTGTTATTCAAAGTTCAGATAGTGGAAAAAGTTCGGATTATCTGGGTAGTTCGGATACCCGAATATTGGATGAGCACCACTGGTTATCACCTGTTGTTCTCTGACAGCTAATTTAATTAGAGTGTGTGTATACCTGTGATGTGCATACCTGTGGTTAGGTGCTGATTATTAGCTAATTTGATGAATATGTGTATGTCTCTACCTATTGTATAGAGGAGCCTTTAGAGTGAAAAGATCTAAAGGCAGCCATACTCTGGTCGATTGCCACCAGATGCACCCATAGATAGATCCCTCTCTGATCAAATCTGATCAGAGATAGATCTAATGGCTGCCCATACACTGCAAACAGATGTTGAATCGATTTCAGCATGAAATTGATTCACAACCTGTGGAATTGCTGCCTCCCTGCCTCGACGCCCCACTCCCCCCTCCAGCCGCAATACTTCACCTGTCCGCTGGCACGAGTCCCTGGGTCCCTGCAGTCTCTCATTTCTTCCAGTGTACTCCATCTTCCCTTCACTTCCTGTCCCGTCCTGTCACAAGCAGAAAGTTCAAACAGTAGAGCGCCCTCTACTGTTTGAACTTCACTTTCTCACAGGACAGGACAGGAAGTGAAGAGAAGATACTGGAAGATACTGGAAGATTAAGAGACACCGTGGACTCGCCCCGACCAGACAGGTGATGTATTGCTGCGTTGGTCGTCACCATATCAAACGCCGCTAACACCGCACTCCCGACCCGCCGGCGATCGAGGGACATTTCCCGCCTGAGCAGATCGACGGAATTGATCGATTTCTGATGGAAATCGGTCGATTGGGCCATGTTTGCGTTATCGATTTCACAGCAGATTCAATCACAGTGATCGAATCTGCTGTCTATCAGCGGGAAATCGTGTTAGTGTATGGGCACCTTTAACTTTGATGAAATCACTTACATTTCAAAATAAAGGAAGACTAACATGAGGTCAGACTGCAGTATACTCTACAAAATCATATATACAGCCTGTGTATGTGACAGTACTTTGTATGGTTCTGATCCAGCTCTGAAACATGCCTCAAGAAGAAACTTAAAGTTTCAAAAGCTTGCAAAGAAATCTTGTACAGTTAGTCATTAAAGGTATCACCTAAACAACTGTTATTGTTATGTCTTCTGATTCTCTCCATGACTAATACCAGACCACACGCAATCAGTTAACCTTCTCACCTAAATTTTTTTCCTATATTTTTATAACTTCAATAAAATGCCTTTTAAACCACCAACAAGCAAGAAAATACTAATTTTTCACCCGCTTTTTAATAGTGTTTCATCGCAAAGTACAGAAAAGTGAAAATAAAAAAGTATCTTTAGGAGTGAACTAAGAATAAAAAGAGAAAAAGTGGTTAACTGTTCAATATCCGTTGGCGCCAATTACACCTTTTATCTAAGGAAAAAAGTTAATTGCATATTCACAAAATGTTGGTAAAGTTTTTGTGTGCAGGGAGTGTACATACATTTTACCATTATTCAGGTCAACTACACACCACACATTGTGCAATTAGTGCAACCCATGTTACCTAGGTAACGTTTGTATTGCTTGAGTGATGCACATTGCCCAAGTAGTGCATTAAATTACTGTAGAAATGCGCGCATAGTTATTTGGGCTGAAAAAAGGCACACATCAATCTAAGAAAAAGGGGTATAACGCAAGCCTGCACCTTCTCATATTCGTGTTGATCCAGAGGAAGGCAAAAAACCCTTACAAGGTATGGTCCCGTCCAATTAGCCTCACAAGGGAAAAAAATTCTTCACGACAAAATCCCTGGATCACCACCACCACCAGAAATGACCTAGTAATTCCAGCCATGGATATCCCTCAAGGCAAGGCAAGCATCCATCCACCCTTAAATGCAAATAAAGAGTTTGCCATAACCTCTTCCTGTGGCAATGCATTTCACAGTATAATCAGTCTTACAGTAAAGAACCCTTTCCTAAATAAATGGCTAAAACTTTTTTTCTCCATGCACAGATCATGTCCTCTAGTCCTTTCCTTAGGGACTAAAAGCGTATTTGCCAAGCATTTATATTGCCCTCTGATGAATTTATACATGTTAATTAGATCTCCTTTAACGTGTCTTTCCCCCAGACTAAATAAGCCCAGTTTACTAAGCCCTAGCTAATGGTATAATTGTTGTGTACTCCCTGCATATGACAACTTTACCGATATGTAGAGAAATTGCCCCTTACGTCTTCTGATCAAGTATTAAGCATAAAGAGTAAGCACAAAGATCAGATAGCTCTGCCATATTGTACTTTGTGAGTCTGAATAAAATTGGAAATAATTAAATAGTCCATTTAAAGCAGAACAAAAAAATTTATTCAGTACATGGGTAAGTGTCTAAACAAAAAGGTAAAATAAATTGGGGTCCTGATCCAATTACAGTAATCTTTAAAGGGATACTGTAGGGGGGGTCGGGGGAAAATGAGCTGAACTTATCCGGGGCTTCTAATGGTCCCCCGCAGACATCCTGTGTTGGCGCAGCCACTCACCGATGCTCCGGCCCCGCCTCCAGTTCACTTCTGGAATTTCTGACTTTAAAGTCAGAAAACCACTGCGCCTGCACGCCCGTGTCCTCGCTCCCGCTGATGTCACCAGGAGTGTACTGCCCCTGCGTTGTGCGCTCTTGATGACATCAGCGGGATCGAGGACACGGCAACGCAGGCGCAGTGGTTTTCAGACTTTAAAGTCTGAAATTCCAGAAGTGAACTGGAGGCGGGGCCGGAGCATTGGTGAGTGCCTGCGCCAACACAGGATGTCTGCGGGGGACCGTTAGAAGCCCCGGGTAAGTTCAACTCATTTTCCCCTGACCCCAATACAGTATCCCTTTAATGTTACAGCCAATCAGATGTAAATGGACTCTTTAACCAGTTCGGCCTATCTGGACGAGCTTCCTCGTCCAGATAGGCACTGCTGCTGCCGCCGCCTCGTGCGCGCGATCGGGCGCGCCCCCGCGCGCGCTCCCGCTGCCCGCCGCTAGCCCCCCGATCAGTGAATGGGAATATAATTCCCATTCACCGATCTATCTTCCCCGCAGAAATACCGACGCTTTCTCTCCAGAGAGCGTGGTATTTCTGCCCCCAGGAAACATTTCCCCTACTTTTAAGTTCCTAGATGCGAAATCGTTCGCATCTAGGACTTTTTTCACTGTGGCCATCTTGTGGCCGAATAGTAAACTGCACCACAGTTCATTTTTAATTAAAAAAAAATATATATTTTACATTTAAAATTAACAGTTTCCCTCCCACACCAAAAATTACCCACATACACTTTTTTTATTAAAAATAAAAATAAAAAATACAATTAAAAAAAAACAAAAACAACATAAATAGTTACCCAAGGGTCTGAACTTTTTAAATATGCATGTCAAGAGAATATGTTATTATATTATTTAAAATTATAAGCTTATAAACAGTGATGGACACAAATTGAAAAAATGCACCTTTATTTCTAAATGAAATATTGGCACCATAAATTGTGATAGGGACATCGTTTAAATGGTGTAATAAGCGGGACAGATGGGCAAATAAAATACATGAGTTTTAATTACACTAGCGTATATTAATTTCAAACTATAATGGCCAAAAACTGAGAAATAATGATTTTTTTTCATTTCTTTCTTAATCTTCCTGTTAAAATAGATTTAGAAAAAAATAATTCTTAGCAAAATGTAGCACCCAAAGAAAGCCTAATTAGTGGCGAAAAAAACAAGATATAGATCAATTCATTGTGATGAGTAGCAATAAAGTTATAGGCGAATGAATGGGAGGTGAACGTTGCTCGGATGCATGAGATTTTCGGACTGCGGTGCTGAACCGGTTAAAAAACAAAACACCAGGAAAGCAATGGGACCAGACGCTGTGTCTGCGAAATGCTTGAATCTCTGTGCCGACCAATTAGCGCCTGTATTTACAGACATATTCAAAGCATCTCTAGAACTCTCAATTGTTCCAGCCTGTTTTAAAAGCGCAACTATTGTACCAATTCAAAAAAAAAAAAAACCTACATGTTTAAATGATTACAGGCCTGTTGCCCTTACATCACTGGTCATGAAAGCATTTGAAAAACTGATAATGACTTATCTGAAATCCATCACAGATCCCCTGCTGGACTCTTTGCAATTTGCCTACAGGCCTAACAGATCCGCAGACGATGCCGTGAACATGTGTATGCATTATGTACTACAGCATTTAGATATCCCAGGAACCTACACCAGGATTTTATTTATAGATTTCAGCTCTGCATTTAATACCATCATTCCATCACTGCTGCACAGCAAGCTCTCCCAGCTACACATACCTGAATCCCTCTGCAAATGGATAACCGACTTCTTAACCGACAGAAGACAGCGTGTTAGACTTGGTAAACTCACATCAAGCTCTCTGACAGTCAGTACTGGTGCACCCCAGGGCTGTGTGCTTTCCCCACTGCTGTACTCACTTTACACCAATGACTGCATCTCCACAGATCCATCTGTTAAGGTTCTGAAGTTTGCAGACGACACAACAGTTGTTGGTCTCATTCAAAACGGGGATGAGTCTGCATACAGGCATGTGGTGGGACAGCTTTCCTCCTGGTGCAGCAGCAACAACTTGGAACTAAATGCGCTCAAAACCATGGAGATGATAATAGACTTTAGGAGATCTCCCCCCCAGCACCTCCCCTTAACCATAAATGGATCCACAATAACCCAAGTAGAGTCATTCAAGTTTCTTGGGTCCACCATCTCAAACGACTTAAAATGGGACAACAACACCGCCACTGTTGTCAAGAAAGCACAACAGAGAATGTACCATCTGCGGCAGCTGAAAAAGTTTGGCCTACCTCAAAATCTAATGGTGCAGTTCTACACTGCAATCATCGAATCCACCATAACATCATCCATGACTGTATGGTTCAGCTCCTGCTCAGCATTAGAAAAGGGGAGGCTGCAGCGCATCATCCGATCAGCGGAAAGGATAATTGGCTGTAGCTTACCTTCCCTGCAGGATCTTTACACTAGCAGGTGCAGAAAGAGAGCATCCAAAATTGCCTGTGACCCCTCTCACCCAGCTCACTCCATCTTCCAGCGCATGCCTTCAGGAGTAAGATTCCGGTCAATCGCTACCAAAACCTCTAGACACAGGAACAGTTTTTTTCCTCAAGCGGTAGCCATACTTAATGCTGAACCACGTTAGAGCTGCTAGGACTGAAAGTAATCAGCACAGAACTAAACATGAACAATTCTCACATTGCTTACTGCCACTATACTTATAATGTCCTTAACTTGTAATATTCACACTGTCTGTCCTTGTATTGTTTTTGTTTGTGTTTGTTAAGCAACTGCCAAGACAAATTCCTTGTAGATGCAAACTTACTTGGCGAAAATAAATTGATTCTGATTCTGATTCTGATTCTGATTCTGATTCTGATTCTAGTAACTGTCCAATGTAGTGGTACATGGATAAGGATGAGCACATGGATTATGCTGAATTCCGAATTTCACATTAAATTGAACAATTTCAAAATCAAAGTTAGAATTTGTGATTTTAATGGAACATGTAAATTCTAAACATTATGTGAAATTTTGTAGGTGTAGTGAACAAATATTTTTCGTAACTAGCTTGCTTTAGTGAGCAACATACTCCAGGGACATGAATGAGATAACTGTAAGAGGAAATGCAAAAATTATTTTTGCATTCATTTTCGTGAAAATAATTTGAATTTCAACTTTCAAATGAATATGCCTCTGAAAATCATTTTGTAATAAATTTGGGATTTTTTTGCATTTTTGGTAAATTTGAATTTATAAAAATAAACGGTTTTACACCTTTTGTGAATTGTCAAGGTAAAAATAAAGGTTGTTTGTGTTTTCACAAAATGTTGCTACTCTTGCATCTTGAATCTCCCGGGTCTGCTTTTCTCTACTTAGTCCCTCCCCTCAGCGTCAGAGTGGAGACGAGCACGGGAGAGGATGCTCTGCCTACAGGAGAGAATGTAGGAAGAGGAGGACAGCTGATTTGCTGCCTCAAGATCCAAAGTGAGATGCTATTTACCAGAATTCATTTCTCAGTACCCTTTAATCTGTACCTGTAATCTGTGCCTGTAATCTGACTTGATGCTCACCTATCAGAAAAATAATTATCTTATAACCAATACAACACTCTTATGGCTCATACACACACTTGATTTTATGGAACGACGGGTCTGATGGACCCGTCGTTCCATAAAATCAAGCGTGTGTACGAGCCTTTACAGGGAATGCATCTGCTTTCTGTTTACCTATGCTAAGCATGGTATGTCCTGGCCGGGTCTTGTTAGCTAGTGAATTAATGAGCTGATAAGAGAAGAATTCTGCTCTGTGACTGAACAAAATGCAGGATACAGGGTGGAGAAAAACACCATTTGTGTGCTTCAGTGTGGAACTCCTAATCTCTGAACTGGGACAGTTTTTCCTGTTTAACACACACTGCTAGAGCCTGGAAACAGTTAAATCTATGTCATCTAGCAGGGAGGTGCGAGCCCCAGTTTCTGCTCAGGCCCCATACAGGAGTATGAATAGTACCACCCTGTCAGAGGCCCTGGAAGATACAACGCTTCTCATGAAACTCTACATGATGGAAACTTCCCTTAATATTGGAACCTGTATCCGCACAATCTGAGTAGCCATACACCCATGATCACTAACACATTTGAAGTGGTATGAAACGTAAAATAAAATTTTTGCTCTAAAACATTAATTATAGCAAAACCCTATTGTAAACATTAGGTGCAATCGTGGTTGGGGTGTCTTGGCACCCTATGGGAAAAAAAAGATACAGGAGACAAAAAAGGGGAGCCCGATAGTGCAGTATGTCAATAGTAGGTGTGTGGAGAAATCAATTGATTGAAAGGGCTACTCACAAAGGAGGGTTGCAAGGGGCAACTGACCACAGGAAGCAGGTGGAGACCATAAACCCGACTCCTCTCGGGGTGGTCCTGGATGGACCTGGTTGCGGTCGCTCTCTTAGATGAAAAAGGATGCACAAAACATTAACCGTGGTAAAACAACGGGTGTTCTGTCACCACCCCTCGGACAAACATGTACGGGGGTATAACTATGCACAATAAGGGAAAGAGGCGCCCTGATTTGAATAAAAGTTTTTAAAAACGAAAAAGAAAAATGAGGTATCTTACCTCAATGACGAAATCTCTGTAAACTTACAAAAGATTTTTATTTGAGCACAGGCAACGCGTTTCGCGGGTCTGAGCCCGCTTCCTCAGGTCAATACAGTGCCAAGAACAGCAGAAAGAGTTCCTCAATGTACATACATATACATATTTCATAAAAAATTATAAAAATAATAACGGTCAGAGTACATATATAAATGAATAAATAGCATAAAATGAATTTAATTTGGCAGATTTATCCATGCCCTAATAGTTGATTCCATGCTGTGCATATGCAAACGCATATTTATGCGCACGCACACACACATCAAAGAGAACACACTACTGTGTCTCATATCTAAGGTCAAACTTGATGGTTTAGTCTAAGCTCCATTTGCCGTAATGCACAATACCATTATTATTATTATGCACCTTCTAGATGAATGATAAATATATAATATATATAGATATATATATGGAAAAAATAAATTATATACAGACCAAGGAAAAAAAAATGCATCATCAATTAAAAAGAACTAGGAACATAGTGGATAGTATTCTAAAATTAGCCATGCGCCCATAGGAATGGTATAATATAAAACACAGATATCTAGCAATGTATAAAAAATATAAACATATATATACACATATATATACATATACATATATACATATATATACACACATACATACACACACAACAGCATAAGAAATACTAAAAACTTGGCCAGTTCTAAACAAAGACAAAATCCAGGCAGCGCTGCAAGCATTTCACAGTGTTGCTCTGCATAAGTAAAAGGAACTGGTCACTGACTTTTAAAAGCATTGCAGTACATTGTGCGCAGCATAATACATGTTCAGTCAGCAGGGGGAGTAAAAAGGCAGGATACAATGGAGACCAGAAAACAACGTTGTAATACTCACCAAATGACAGAAATCATGTAGCATAGGGAGCCTCTACAGGACATTCCCTGTCTCTGCATTATATAACCTTACTTGATTTGTTTAAGCAGCTGCAGGTCTGCACACTCTCAGCAGATTAGGGAAGGGGGAGGGTGCGTGATGATGTAATCACAGGAAGTAGTGGTGGGGCCATATTGGAAAGGGGCATAGCATAGGAAGGCAATGTATTTTGCCAGTCCTACGCTGGATTCATAGAAAAGATAGGACCAGGAGTTGATGTATTAAATTATTTGGCCACTAGATGGCGATGGGACTTTCTCATTAGCATCTCATTGCTAGTGGACTGAATTTCTGTTCTCATAGTGATAGATTTTGACAGTTAATTGGTGAAAGACAAAATATATATTAAAATACATTGGCGCAATAGTGGATTATTTAGATAAATATCTAATAGTTAGTGGTAAGAATAGTAATTAGATGAATTAAATTATATAGGAATCTTTGCATTAAACACGATTATACAATAAAACTGCATTGTTTTGTGGTATATATCTCTCTGTTTAGCACATATATAATGCTCAGGACGTGTATATAATAGTTTGTGTCACTCTCAAAATCATATGAGTGATGTAATAAGGATAAGATATTTTTATTTTTTATATTTCCCAATATGTATGAAATGTGTGCATATGAGTGGTGTAGATGAGAATGACTATGTGGTGGAATGATTTTATTGGCAGGTGGATGGCCGAGCTGAGAGAAAGAAAAGAAAAGTGGGGTTGGTGTGTGAGGGGAGGAAAGAGTGAGTGGGCGAAGGATGAATTGGAAAATTGTTATACAGGATAATAAGCAAACATTGGTGTTTGTCAATGCATGATAACTTGTGGGGGAGGGGGGGGGGGACACCCAGATGACAGGCTAGTTCGGAAAAATTTGTACTTAATGTCGGAGCTAGATTAGTAATTGTGCTCCAGGCATTCATTGAGTCCTTCTGGTTTCAATGTTCTTAATTTAAAAATCCAAAACATTTCTCTAGCGCGAAGGCGAGTCATGCGTTCGGTATGGGACAGGTTGTTAGATACGTATTCAACTGGCATGAATGTGAAGAGCCTATGATCTGAATTATGAAATTCTGCAAAATGTCTTGAGAGGCTATGTTTGGCATATGCTTTTTGAATATTCCTCCTGTGTTGTCCTATACGAGCTCTTGTTTGTTGACTTGTGCGGCCGACATATTGTTTATTACAAGGACAAGTTATCAAATAGATGATGTGTGTAGTGCTGCAAGTGAAATGGTGGTCAATGCTGAATGTTTCTTGAGTGACAGTGCATTTAAAAGAGGAGGTTCCTGGGCGCAGGTATTCACAGGCTAAGCATTTTTGTGAATGGCATCTTTGTATACCAGGGGAGATTTTGAGAGTGGATTCCCTGGGGGCAAGTGCTCGGGGTCTGCTCGGGGCAATGATGTTCTTTAAGGTTTTGCAAAGCATATTTAAACTCATTGCAAAGCATATTTAAACTTCACTTCAACTAACTGAAATGATTGCAGGATAAATTATTAGATTAGCTTGTAATTAAGTAATAACTGAGCAAACAAATAGATAACCTTCTCTGCTTCCTCCCTGTCTACAGCAGAAGACTTTCTGCATTTTGTACCCAACTTAGTATTAGTTGAACACAGTCTAACAATTTCAGCTTAAATAAAGTAGATCCTGAGTGAAGTAGAGGAATGCGTATTAATCCTTCCATTGGCTTCAAAACCATTTATGTCTTATTTTCCTATTAGTTTTATGCTGTGTTTCATGCTTTAGACCATAGCTTAAATTTGAGTTTCATCCGATGCATTTTCCAAAGACTCCAAAGCATATTAGCTTCCTGCCCAGCATGACATAATTATTATTATAATTATGATTTAGGATTTACAGAGTATACTGTCTTGTCACTTAACTGTCCCTCAGAGGGGCTCAACATCTAATCCCTACCATAGTCATAAGTCTATGTACGTCTCGTTTAGTGTAAGCATCGAAGTCTAGGGCCAGTTTAGGGGGACACCAATTAACATATCTGTATGTTTTTAGGATGTGGGAGGAAACCAGACGGCCCGGAGGAAAACCCACACAGACATGTATAGAACATACAAACTCCATGCAGATAGTGCCCTGGCTGGAATTTGAGCAGGGGACCCAGCGCTACAAAGCAAGAATGCTAACCACTATGCCACCTGATGCCCATAAGAAATCATTCCTTATGACTATAACTCAAAATCAATGATGCTTGGCAAACAGTAGACTAAATAAAGACAGCCTTTTATTGCTTACACTTTTTTTTTTAATAGGGCCTCTTTAATTTATCCACTACATACAGATAAAGTGGCTAGTTAAACTGAACACCAGTCATAGCAGGAAAAATCTGTACTGCTTGCACTAGTAAGGCCAAGTTACTTTCCGACAGATATATCCCTACATCAATATAAAGTTCACATGAACACAGACATATATCTAACACTTTTTTGCTTTCATCCTTAAATCTCCAACCGCTCTTGCCCTGAATTTGTATGTAATGAATGATATCTGTACATTTCAGTGTACTTTACCCTTCCTGCTGTGAATCATTGCTATCTAATTTATGTGCATAACAGATATAAATGCTGCCTATGGCTTCTTTACAGTTTAAAGACATCAAACATTTCAAGAGTGTTTTACAGAGTTTGGGATGTGAACAAACTAAGGTCAGACCTTAACCTTTCCGCTAACAAGCCACTTCTGCAACAGCAAATTCTGCGCTATAGCTATCAAGTCACAGCATAGCAGTGATAATGGATAGAGTGCCTCTGGTCTCATGTAGGTCACAGTGATCTCAGTTAGTACATTGGATCGCTGTTACTGGGAATGCAAAGGGTCAGAGGAACATTAAAAGTGGACTCGGTGTGTCTTAAAAAAAGGTAAAGTCAGAAAAATGGTTTTTGGAAGGTTCATCCTCTCCATACAAAAAACTACTAGACAACATGAAAGAAGTACAAGGAATTACAGGCACTGAACAGTCTATTAGAGGCATCCTCTCTGCGTGACAGATGGAATGGCACTTTTTAGGTTGCCCCAGTTTTCTTCTCTTTATTACTAAAACAAAAAAACTGAAGCTGATATAAAGTTCCTTAAAGGACTTCCGAGGCCAAAATTAATAAAATCACACTATACCTTTTTTTTTGCAGAATCCACGGAGGACGTCCTGCCCGTCCTCCGCTCTGTTCCACCATCAATGCAGGTCTTATCATTCCCCTACGGCTCGGCCCGACCCCACCGAACGGGTCGCATGGATGCCACCTCTAATATGGCCGCCGCCTTGCTCCGCGGCTGCGCAGTACGCTTTGTCGCTAGCGCGACTGCGCAGCCTATTGCCCGCCTCCTGCCGCGTACTAGGTCCCGGCATGCTCCCCAAGCGTACGTTGGGCGGGCGCACACAGGCTGCGCAGTCACGCTAGCAACAAAGCGTACTGCGCAGCCGCGGAGCAAGGCGGCGGCCATATTAGGGGTGCCATCCGTGCGACCCGTTCGGTGGGGTCGGGCCGAGCCGTAGGGGAACGATAAGACCTGCATTGATGGTGGAACGGAGCGGAGGACAGGCAGGACGTCCTCCGTGGATTCTGCAAAAAAAAAGGTATAGTGTGATTTTATTCATTTTGGCCTCGGAAGTCCTTTAAAGTGGATCCAAGATGAAAAACTAACTATAACAAGTAACTTGTCTATATATCTTATCTAGTTTAGATAGTTTACACAGCAAATCTAGCTGCAAACAGTTTCATCATCATGTTTATTTATTTCTGTGATACAATGACAGCGGCCATGTTCTGTTTGTAAACATTACACACAGGCAAGCCGATCTGCATCTCCAGCCCTCAGCCTATGAAAACCTAATTCTCCCTCCTCCCCTCTGCCTCTGAAATCTCTGGCTAGTAACACCTCCCCCTCCTCCTGCCCAGACTGAGCTTCCCATAAGCCCTTGCTACTGTCTGAAATGCCAAAGCACTCTGAAAAGCTGTGTGGTGAGGCTTGTTTAATTTATAGGGAATTAGAGTATTAAAACAAAAACAAAAAAAGTATTTGGTTTGAAGAAGGCCCTATAAACTATATGAAAGTAACAAAATTGTGCAATGAGTAAAAGTTTATCTTAAGGCTCCTTTTTATGTCTGTAGAAGACTCAAGTCTGTTTTTTTTATTATTATTATATTATTATTATTTACTATGCAGCCTAATCCTCTGCATTGATGAATCTGTAGACAGTCACCAAAATTGTGCAATGAGTAAAAGTTTATCTCGGATCCACTTTAAGGCTCCTTTAAATGTCTGTAGAAGACCCGAGTCTGTGTTTTTGTATTATTATTATTATTATATTATAAGTATTATTATTATTATTATTATTATTATTATTATTTACTATGCAGCCTAATCCTCTGCATTGATGAATCAGAAAATGTAGACAGTCACCAAAATTGTGCAATGAGTAAAAGTTTATCTTGGATCCACTTTAAGGCTCCTTTATATGTCTGTAGAAGACTCAATTTTTTTTTTTTTATTATTATTATATTATTATTATTATTAGTTACTATGCAGCCTAATCCTCTGCATTGATGAATCAGAAAATGTAGATGGATGTATGGACGGAAATGACAATTTCTGATTCCATAGAAATTCTGATTCCGTCAATGCTAATCACTGATTACATGGATTTCTGATTCCGATTTCCAAGGAGTTTTTATTTTTGGTTATTTTTTGCATTCTCTCATTTGCCAAGTACTTTAGGGTTGACTCTGTAGTCTCTGATTATTCGAGTGCATCTGAGTTCTGTGATTGGGCTAAAATTACCGAGTTATGGACGGTAATGCGGTATTTCTGAAGAAATCCCATTTCTGATTTCCATTTTCCAATTTCTGAGGAGGTTTTTTTGTATTTTTTTGCATTCTCTGATTGTCCAAATACTTGAGAGTTGACTCTGCATTCTCTGATGGGTCCAGTGTTTCGGAGTTCTGTGCTTGGGCTAAAATTACTGAGTTGTGTTAATGCGGTGTTTCTGCTGAAATACAATTTCTGAATTCCTCTGTAGAAGTAGTTTAGGGCTGAAAAACGTGCATCAGTTGCGGTCTATATCTTGTTCCTTCTAATGAATGCTATAAAGAAAGGATCCAACCCCTTCTTAAATTCCAAATTAAAATTTGCCTTAACTTATCCTGCAACACACCCACTCTTAAAGTGGACCTCAACTCAGAACTCCTCTCTGCTCTAAAAGATACACAACAGCATAATAACCTTTCAACAAAAACATTTCTTTGTTACAGCTGATACAAATCCTAAAATGAATCTGCACTGTTTCTACTCCCTGATTCATGAAAGCAGCCATATTGTTAACATCCTGTGCTTTCAAATGAGCTTATCTGCAATCTCTGCCATGGCAATCAGCTGACCCAGGGGAAAGATAAAATTACAATTTGGGATTAGATACAATTGAGGGGAATTAAACAGGCTAAACTCTCTAAATACACGTGATGTGCTTTTATCTATGTTTCCTTTTGACCTGTGCAAGAGTTAAGATCCACTTTAACCTACAGGAGCACGCTCCATCTAATGCTGGGAATACACGGTTCATTTTTGAGGCAGATAGATGGTTAGATAGATCATTTCCGACATGTTCGATCTCCCGTTTGATCGTTTTGCCACTCGATTCCTGATAGAAGTAAATGGAAAAAGATAAGAAAAATGAGCAGAAGATAAGATAATCGACTGCAGAATTGAGCAGCAAAAACGATTGAGCGGAGAGTCGAGCGGCAGAAATGAACAATGCATTGTTGCAGATTGACTAAATTTGAGTATTCGACCTACTGCCTTTCCCACGATTGACCTTGATTTTATGTTCTGTCTAATCATCACTTTTGAAAGTCAATCAGTCGGACATTTTGGGGAATGAATTTCTAGCAGATTCCTTTGAACTAGAAAATTGATAAGTGTACAGGCACCTTTAGTTTATGATAGGGACATATGACTATGGTAAGGATTAAGTTGCAAGCCCTTTTGAGGAACAATTAGTGACATGACTACATAGGGCCCTGACACGCTGGAGAGCATTTTTAGGGTAATTTTCAATTTTAAAAAAATGCTTCCGATGACTTACATTACGGTAAATTTGCGTTAAAGTAGCAATTTTTTTTGCGATTTTAATGTAAGCGAATGGCAACTTTTGAAAATGACCCGGAAAATGCTCTCCGGTGTGCTAGGCCCCGTTCTCAGTAAAGTGTTGTTGAAGTTGTCAGCACTATATAAAAACCTTAACCTAGTAATAGTAGTTTATGATTCTGTATGGTGAGTTTGGATCGTTATTTTGATAGATTATGTTTCACAGTTAGGATCTCATTACTTTTGTTGTGGTTACATCTCCCTTATTTCCAGTTCTGACAAATAAAATTAATATAATCTCCATCTCTGATTCCAGCCACGTGTCTCAGACAAACACCTGTCTATAGCCACCTGTCTCCGTGGGAAGAGACCCCATCACGCCGTGTGGAATTTCTATGCCGATGAATCCGCCGTTGTTTTAACATTTTGATTTGATACACAGAAAGCGAGCGCTGGATGCCTCGTGTCACCTTAACTGGTCACAGCCCATTTTCTCTCTCCTGTTTGTTCATTCCACCATGACTGATTTTCCTGTCACTGTCCCCTCTCTGTCACCTGAGCCCAGCACATTTTAGATACTTTCCATGCCCATTTTATTTAACCTCCTGCTGCACACAAAAGGCAGAGGAAACATTGACAAGTAAAAAAAGAAAAAAGAAGCAAAACAAGTAGGGAAGCATATTTCAGAATTTTAAAAGATAACAGTGAAACTTGAGAGAAAAAAGAAAACGTGGGGTGAGGAGGGGGTGGATAAAATTTCAGCTGCAAAGGGGGGAGCTGAACATTGGTTGCTCATTACAGCTGTGAGAAGGTCATGGGTGGGAGTGGATGAGAAGACAGAAGGTGTGGGGAGCAGGGTTCGTTAAGACAATTAAACTCTCTGTAGCCTGTGAACTTAAACCTTTTAAATAGCAAATAGTTAAGAAGCAGATCTGAACTTCTTTAATCCTTTGATTCCTAAGAATGCTGCTGAACACGGAATGCTCCGGGATAAATAACATTGCAGTCTTTCCCACAGACAACATTTAAGAAAAAGAACAGAATTACTTCCGAGTGCCCAGAGTTAGAAAACTATTCAGAGATACAATTCTTTTATTCTTTACCTGGACTGTAAATCTCAGTGGAAGTAGCACAGCCTCCTTCTGTTACTGGAATAAAGCACAATAACAAAAACAAGATATTGCTTTTAAAGTGAACTGGTCTATAAAACAATATGAACCATCATTTAAAGCACAGGTGTCAAACTCAAGGCCCGCAGGTCCAATGCGCCTTCCCATCCAGAGGAGGACACCAGGGACAGTGTTTTTGTTGAATCTTGTTGAAACACTGTTAGTTTGAACCAGGGTACAGCAAGAACCCACTGGACATCCCCTCCCCTGCGTGAAACAAGCATAAGGCCCCCTCCGTGGGACTGCTGGCTGGTAAAACACACACACCTTCAACCCCCCAACACTACCTCCCCAATTGCACATAGTAGAGTAGCGCAATGGAGCAATGTAATATTTACCTGCTCCAGTGATGTGTCATGTCTAACTGTCTTCTATCCTACCTGGCAGCTGCATGCTCTATACTTCCATACCTCATTCTCCCAATCATGTGACATGCATTCAGAGCCAAAAGTATGTAGCATAGAGCGTGTGGCTATCAGGAAGATCGGAGAAGACCTGAAGCAGCACTGAAGCAGGTAAATATTAAACTGCCCCACTGCCCTACTCTGCAGAAGGGGGAGAATAGGGGCAGCAAGCCCCTTAAGGTCACTGTAGTTATACCACTCTGTTTGAGCCTGTTCAATAAATGTTAAAACTTAATAAACAAGTTGGCCTGCAAATTAGACTATGTTTTAGATTTTGGTCCTTTACATGATTAAGTTTGACTCCCCTGATTTAAAGTATAGCTCTGCTTTCCTGAAAAGTATACATGCCTATTTCTGTCCAGATAAGCAGTCCAAATATTTCAGCTGATATTTCTAAGTATTACTCACTCTTCTCCGTTGCGCTGTCTTTCACTTTAGACTCGATTCCCACCACATTTTTATGTCCATCTGAACAAAATAAAAATCTGACAGTAAATGGATCCTATTTTGGATCTGTTTACACTTTTGAGCCTGCAACAGATCCATTGCGTTAAGCGGAACTCTTGTGCTGTTAGCATTTTTTTCCAGAGAGCCTATGGTAGAAACATATCTGCCCTGTGCTCTAACTGGACCACTAATGGACCATCAGAGTGGACACTATATTGTCCGGTCCCACCGGTCCCACTTGGTTTCTGGCTCAAGTGGGAACCTAACCTTACACAGCCTCTAAGTCTGGTACACACATCTAATTTTAAATGGATGATTAATGGCCAATTTTACCACCTCCATATAGTATATGAGGGTCAAAAGGTTTTTAATACTAGCTAGGTACAGATTGTGTGGATAAGCTCACTTACTACACAGAAGTGCTATAATGTCTACCAGGCTTTAGTGAAACATTGGGTGTGGCCACGCATTAGTGATGAGCGATTATGACCATTTTAATGTTGTTGTTATTTTCCCAAAAATGCTAAATTTTTCAAACAGATGAAAAAATTTACAAGAGTATGCAAGAAGGGAAAACAAATTTTCACGAAAGAAATATGAGGTCATAATAAAATTCACTTTTGTCAAATGTTTTACAGTTTATAAACAAGGGAAAAAAACATTTTTGCACAGATTGGAATATGCACAAAAATATACGGGTGTGAAACAGGTAAGAACATTCATAAACTATTTTGGGCTTGAGATAACACATCACAGGGCATACTCAATCTTGACTTATTTCACCAGAAATCTATCCCACATTGATCGAGCTGCAAGTGTTGTACTATAATGATATGCTGACATCAGTCCCCTAATGGTCATCAAGGTTTTAATGAATAAACAGCCCAAAATGTATTAAAAAGTAAAACTATCACATGTGTTGGGGAAATGGATGACTAGCAGACTTCATAAAACTGATTGAACTGACCAAAAAATCAATATGTCTATGGACCGCCTAAAATTACTTTTTTCAGGAGAAGAGCAGAGCCAGATTTCTGGAAAGGCCACAACGGCCCGGACCTTGAGAGGCTGCAGCCCAAGGGGCACCTGGATGCCCAAGGGAGCTGTACATGAAAGAAAGGGACTGCAGTACATGGATGTTACACACGGCACAGGGGGCTACATATGGAATGGAAGGGGTGTTGATGCACATGGAAAAAGAGCTCCACAATGCTTTGCCTAGGAGCAGTAAAGTATAAATTCGGCCTTGGAGAAGAGTCTCCCTTATAGGAAGTAGTGTTGGGCGAACACCTGGATGTTCGGGTTCGGGAAAGTTCGCCGAACATGGCCGCAATGTTCGGCATGTTCGGGCCGAACCCCGAACTCCCCGAACATCCCGCTTTTGGGGGCCCTATGGGGTCGCAGGCATAAGCGGGGGGCCTGCCCCGATCGCGGGGGGGGGGGGTCGGAAATTCCCCCCACCCCCTCCGCTAGCGCTCCCCCCTCTGCCCGCTTCCCCATACAAAAGTTTCAGGAAGTACCGGTCCGGTGGTAGTGGGTGGCTGGCAGTGGGCGGCACTGTGAAGTGAGTGACTGAGGAGGAGGAGTCCGGAGAGTGACGCGTTGAGGGAGGCCGGGCAGCGGGCGGTTCAGCAGTAGTACGGTACTACTGCTGAACCGCCCGCTGCCCGGCCTCCCTCAACGCGTCACTCTCCGGACTCCTCCTCCTCAGTCACTCACTTCACAGTGCCGCCCACTGCCAGCCACCCACTACCACCGGACCGGTACTTCCTGAAACTTTTGTATGGGGAAGCGGGCAGAGGGGGGAGCGCTAGCGGAGGGGGTGGGGGCAATTTCCGACCCCCCCCCGCGATCGGGGCATGCTCCCCCCTTATGCCTGCGACCCCATAGGGGGGCAGTATTCGGCCGAACAGGGCCCTGTTCGGCCGAACAGGGGCCCTGTTCAGCCCTGTTCGGCAGCCATTTAGTAGTTCGGGGCGAACCCGAACTTAAAAGGCCGAACACCATCAGGTGTTCGGCCGAACGCGAACATCACCCGAACAGGGTGATGTTCTGCAGAACCCGAACAGTGGCGAACACTGTTCGACCCAACACTAATAGGAAGAGAAAGATTATATGACATACAGTATGTCATATAAGTAAGTAAGTCATATAAGTAAGTCATATAAGTAAGTCATATAAGTAAGTCTTAAGATGGACTTGTGTGGAGAACACATCCACACTTCACATCTATGGCAAGTTGTAACATTTTTGTTTTGCATGGCTTCCGTGTTGCTTATTTTTCCCTTTCCTTTCCACAGTGAGATGAGTGGAATTGTCCCCAAGAACATTCAAGGATATTTCCTAATGAAATAAGAATGTTCACGTGTCTAACCGGCACTTCCAACAGGCAAAAGTGCTCATTATTGGTTTCTGGTGTCTAAATGGGCTGATTCTCATCCAAGCATGAAATCTCTCTGATGGATCAGGGGCAAGAAGAGGTTGTTTATGGCTGCACTATTACATCAATTTAAGGATGGAGATTCATATTTTTACAAATGCACATTTGTAAGTGGTTTTCTTTAACGTAATCCTGTCACTAGTTTAAGTACTTAATACAGTGGAAGAAATAGCTTGATTGGTACTGTGTTATTGGCTCAGTGCATTGGCTCTACTGAATCACTGTAAAACTGTTTATTTGTGTGGAGTCAGCAGAGACATTGGGCTGAGCTAATGTCATTGTATTGTACCAACACAAATGTAGTCCTTATTACACCTTATTAAAGGAAACCTGAGGCCAAAAAAGTCTCAGGTTTTATACTTACCTGGAACTTTCTCCTGCCCCCTTGAGGCCGCTCAGTCCATCCCCATCTCCCCAGGCTTCTCCTGTCTCTGCTGGACAGCCCGGTACTCTGGCCGAGTCACGACTAGTGTTGGGCGAACACCTGGATGTTCGGGTTCGGGTCTGTTCTGCCGAACATGGGCCAGATGTTCGGCATGTGCGGCCCGAACCCCGAACTCAATGGAAGTCAATGGGACCCCAGAACATGCTGCTTTTGGGGGCCCTATGGGGTCGCAGGCATAAGGGGGAAGGGGGGAGCATGCCCCGATCGCGGGGGGGGGGGTCGGTAATTCCCCCCACCCCCTCCACTAGCGCTCCCCCCTCTGCCCGCTTCCCCATAAAAAAAGTTTGCGGAAAGTTACCTGGTGGCTGGCTGGCTAGCTGGCAGTGGTGAGATGAGTGAGGAGGAGTCCGACTAGGAGACGCGTTGAGGCCGGGCAGCGGGCGGTTCAGCGGTAGTACCCTTGTGGTACTTCCGCCCTTTCTCTGACCTCCTGTCCTCTACGTGATGACGCATACGAGGGTACGCGAGGGTACTACCGCTGAACCGCCCGCTGCCCGGCCTCAACGCTGCCAGCCAGCCAGCCACCAGGTACTATTAACTTTCCGCAAACTTTTTTTATGGGGAAGCGGGCAGAGGGGGGAGTGCTAGCGGAGGGGGGAATTTCCGACCCCCCCCGCGATCGGGGCATGCTCCCCCCTTATGCCTGCGACCCCATAGGGGGGTCGTATTCGGGCGAACAGGGCCCTGTCCGGCTGAACAGGGGCCCTGTTCGGTGGGCATTGAGTAGTTCGGGCGAACCCGAACTAAAAGGCCGAACACCATCAGGTGTTCGGTTGAACTCGAACAGCACCCGAACAGGGTGATGTTCTGCAGAACCCGAACAGTGGTGAACACTGTTCGCCCAACACTAGTCACGACTCATCCTGCACGTGTGGCCCAGCTGCCTGCCCTCCCTGTCGCACAGGGGCAGAACACTCCCGGCCACAGGAGCATGACAGGGAAGCACATGAGGTTGGGCCGCACATGTGCAACGTAGTGCTACTCGGTCAGAGTACCAGGAAAGTCAGGAGTGGCCTGGGAAGATGCTGAGGGACCAAGCGGCCTCAAGGGGCTGGAGGAAGCCCCAGGTGAGTATAAAACCTGATCTCAGGTATACTTTAAGCCCTCTCTCTGATCAGTGTACTTAAAACTAGTGACAGCAATGCTTTAAAATAAATATAGAGTAAAAAAGAATGTATTTATTTATTTTAATTGTATACATTTTTATATGAAATACAATGATTAAAAACAGTTTAAGAATAGGGGTAAAGGTAAACTTACCTGCTCTTGAATAAACAAACTCAATGGTGAGGTTAAGAATTGTAATTTTATTGATCCAAACACATATCCCAAAAACATGCTGATAAGTTTGTTGGCTTCCCCCTAAAATTGGCCATTGACTATGATATAGACACTTCAAGATACATACATAGACATGTGACTATGGTAGGGATTAGATTGTGCGCTCCTTTGAGGGAAAGTTAAGTGACAAGACAATTAACTCTGTACAGCGCTGCGGTAGATGATGGCACTATGAAAATACTAAATAATAATAATATGTTTCTCGGGACTAGGTTCATTGTGCTGCTCCCAAGTTTAATGTGTGCTTGTTCGGCTAAAAATCATTGGGCTTTTCTTTTAAAAAAAAATTCAGTAAGCCAGAAAGGCCTGATTCATCTTGAGATCGATCTTATGGTTCTCGCTCGCTCATTCCTACATGTTACTATAAAAATACAATGGCAAATACTTGAAAGAGCAGGTTAATAGAGCATTCAATTGGTTTCAAAGGTAGGTTTGATTACAAACTGCGGCCAAATATTTCCATTGTAATCGCCTCATGTTTAATATGACTATCATAGTCATATGTAGTCTAGGGCCAATTTTAAGGTTATGCCCATAAACTTATCTGTATGTTTTGGGGATTTGGGGGGAAACTGGAGTGCCCAGAGGAAACCTACGCAGATATGGGTGGAACATAGAAACTCTGCGCTCCGTGTGCCAGTTACATCACTACTCATTTTGGCATGGCCACGTCTTCTTCAGGTGACTCCCTCTTTTGTTTTCTCTCCCAAGATTGCCTTACAGCCGGGTTTAAGGAGCAGCAAGAGCAGTGTACACAAAAACAGCCCACATCCAGCCCATGAGATTTCCCTTTGTTGTTAGTATATACCTGTTTTTCATTTAAGGTATTGTGGCTTTCTTCTTCATTCAAAAAAAAACATATTTTGTTACAACAATTAACTTAAATCAATAGTAAATTGGATTACAGAAGACTATATATCTTTAACTCTTTTTTATATACATTAGCCAGTGTTCGTTACAAGAAGGGACAAAGAACGCCGCATTACAACTGTAAAATTAAGATTAAAAAAAAAGAAAAGAAAAATAAAGCCTAAAAATAATATACTCAACGATACTGTATGATGAAAAAAAAAAATTCTGAAGCTGGGCCGCTTTTCTCCAGAGTGCGGAGATATGTGATGTGTTTTAATTATCTAAAGTAATAATGAAGCTGATTTAGCACAGTATATTAAACCCATCTGGCATGTAGTCTGCTAGAATTCATCCGTGACTTGATGTTCAAAGTTATATTTTATCACTTGTAATTTTCTTCTCCAACTTCTTGACGAAGTTTGACCTCAAACCTGATGCAAATAAGGAAAGATATGAAAAACGTCTATTGTTTAGTGGCATCCATTCGCAATGCTGGAAATGACAGTGGATTGACAATAAAACAAATGCTACAAGATGCTTTCCTCACTGCTAAAATAATTAGACTTCGTGCAAAGTCTAGATTTTATCTGAAATAAATTAAAGTGTTCTGTTTTATGGTACTGCGTCGTGTTCTCTATCGATACACAACGTGTAAAGCTAATTCCAGAGTAAACCTGAGCTCAAAGAAGTGGGTAGAAGGGCAGCTTCTAAACAAGACTGAATTTATTCTTTGTACGCTATAGTCCTGCTGTCTCATGCTGCCCTTTCAATACATTCAGAGAATCTCCCCTCTTCCATGTGCATAGGCTGTTCTTTTCTATGTACATCTAGTTCCCTCTGGCTCATGGAGAGCAACCCTCCTCATGGGCCATAGACTGAAGCAGGTGGTTTCGGCTGAGTGCCGAAACTAGGAGCTGCCAAAGCAGTAATGTTAAAGAGCACAGGGCTCCTATGGGTAATTTGGGGTTCCGGAGATCGCTGGACCCTCAATTACTCATCCCTCTGAGTTGCTACAACTCGGAGGGAAAATAGTATTTAACGATGCCGGGGATTTGAGCATCAGCATAATTCAGCTTATTCTGCTCCCAGCTCACCAGTGGCTTAGTAATACGTATGCCCTTTAGACTTCCTTTTTTCTGTGCTGTAGCTTGTATTTGCAGAAAAAGACCCAATTTTTTATGCAACCACTCTCATGCACAACACGGCTCCTGTCCAATCCTCATGCAATCCCTCTTGCATACAAGCTTCTCTCTTCCATACACATCATTGTCCTCCCACTCCATTTACATGTGCTGCTGCCCATTTATTCTAGATGCCCACTTCTTTGTAAAACAGCTCTCCTCTTCCATGTGCAGCCCCTTATGCACATAAGCTCCCCTTTCCCTTGTATGTCAAGCCCGCTACCCCTCCCACGTGCAGCCCCTATGTATGAAATGTGACCTATTTCCTGTACCACAGCTCTCCTCTCCTATGTAAAATGTCCCCTTCTTTATAAAACAGCCCTCCTCTCCCATGTGTAGCCCCATGTCCATTAGACACCCTTTTCTATGCATGCCAGCCCTTCTCTCATATTCAACTTCCCATGTTTCCTAGGTTCCCTTCTCCTCGTGCCCCAGCTCTCCTCTGGCCACCAGGGGTCTGTGACAGATGGGGTATGTCTTCCAGCACATAGTGGTGAGACATCCAACATTACAGTCGTAAACTGCCATAGGCCACTTCCTTGCCATGGAATTTCCTGTCCTAACCTCTACATCCATTGGGTAGACCAAAGACAACATCATGAGCGTCGTGAAATGGAGAGCCCAAGATCTTATTAGCCAGATCCCGGGTAGAGGGTCCAATTATTTTTGTAATGCTTTGTGGAGGAATAATAGATAACTGTATTCAAATAAAAACCTGATAGCGGTTTAGCCAAGCACCCACTGAAAACATTGGGGCATACAGTATTCATGGACCTAGGTGACACTATTTGCATAATGTGTGCTACATAACAGGTGTAAATAACGTTAAAATGGCTGTGGCCTGCCTGCACATGGCATTTGTAACATTGCTTCGTGAATATGCCCAACTGAGTTAATTATGGCCAGGAAGCATTGGTTAGTTATTTTTGGTAATTATGTGATGATAGGCTACTCTACTACAAATAAATGGGCACTGGATGCCAAAATATAATATTTAGTAAGTATACTCTCTGAAGCGAACACTTTCATTCCAGCGCAGGAGACTTGGGCGCAGCAGTAAGTAACTTCAGCGCCGTCAGAAGACGGAGCTGAAGTTACTTATAAAACACTATAATTCGGCCTCCAGAAATTGCTGGAAGCCTAATTATTTAATTCCCCACCATCCATGGCAGCCTGGAGGGGGAATAATATTTAATATCGATGGGAATTTGTGCAGCAGCAGGATAAGCCATACAGGCTGTATCCTGTGCCCAAGTCTGCGCCGATTCCTCTCGTATGCCTCTGAAGTACAGACCTATCTTTAACTTTGTGTTGGGTAGGGTTTTTTTTTTTTTTTAAGACCGCCTCACTATTCAGAAATAAAAGGGGTTTTGCACATTTTCATAAATAGAGCCAATAACCGTAGAAAAAAACAAAACAAAAACTGATGCATTTATGCCCTTAATACAATGTGTTATCATTTATTTCACTGTCATAAAATCATATACTAGCCAAGTATAGATATATATTGGGCATATGTCACAATTTACTGGCCAGGGCATTACAATGCATATAGAAAAAAATGTATTTGCACTGTGAAAAATCTACACTTGCAATGTTGGCATCTAAAGAGAACCAGTTTTTGAAGTTCAGGAACTGGTTCTGCAATCTTCTGGGGGGGGGGGGGGGGGGGGGAGGGTTAACCTAACAGACAATGGCCTCAATTCACTAAAATCCTGCTGGAGATAATAAGGCAAGAGAAAACTTACCACCACACAGTGAGAGAGTTATCTTATCCTTAAGTTACCTCCTCTGTAGTTAAAGTGGACCCAAATTAAAAATACAAGATTTCAGAAATAAAATCTATTTTCTAAATTATAATAATAAATAGCAGCCTTTTTTCAGCTGCAGGATGACAAATATAAAATATTTTACATTTATTGGAGGAACCCCTCCCTTCCTTTCAAATTGCCTGGATTTTTCCGGCAAACTGGTGGAGTAGATGGTGTCTGGCAATGGAGGAATTGCTAATGGCTGCCCCCAGTATAACCCTAGCTATGAAAAGAGAAGGGTGAAAAGCATGCACTGAAATGCTCATAGGCTTGAAGGAGTGTTTATTTATCTTTGTATGTGTCAGAGTGGTGCAACTAAATATTTTTAATTAAAAAAATGTTTGGTTTGGGTCCGCTTTAAGTTACCTCCTCTGTAGTTATTTTCACACGCAGTTAATTAACAGCCTGTCTTTAACTTTAGAATTCTGGAGTTATTTTAAGGATTGAAGAGTTAATTTTAGGTTTGCCTGAGGTAAAATGTTTCCTGAATACTCCATGCCTTATCACCATGGTGATAACTCTAGAAACGTTATTAAAGACGGGAGATAAGCTTAGTGAATTGAGGCCAATGTTTCTGCAATCAGATTATTATTTTGAAGCAGTACAAAGACAAAAACATCTTTGTGATATCAGGTTTAACCCTTTCCCATCTTGTCAGGAGAAGCCTGAACATATTGTGTGTGGCTAATGGCAAGGCTCTTCCAGCCATGAGGCGTAATCTCATGGAAGAGAGAAAGGTATTATTACGGTTATTTCACAAGGACTATTGAATATTTGAAGAGTGGAATTAGAAGCTTGTTTCATGCAAACATCCAGCCCCACAATTACACTTAAGACATTCTCTCCAAAAGGTGAAGGAATATCTTGAGTAAATATGTTAGGAAAGATTCCAGCCCTGTTAAGGCGTACAAACACACTAGAATAAGATGAAATCAGGCTCCTCTTATCTCACATATTTCCTCTCAAACTGCTTCTCCTGTATGCAAAGAGAAACTGTTCTTTCATTTTTGCAAAATTAAAATAGTGAAAAACAGGCAGTTAAATCTATTGTAGAAATACAATTAATACCTAGCCAGCTAAAAAAAATAAAAAATGTGTTGACTGTCTGCAGCCTAACAACAGCTTTATAATTCTAAACAGTGAATAAATATCTTTTAATGTGACTCTATATTACAGCCGTGTTATATATTACAGCTCTCCTCCCATTCTTCCCAGTCCTGTATCACCAGCCATGTACAATCCCCAATAACAGTGTGTACATAACATTACTAACAGTCTGAAACATCCCCTCTTTTAGCATGCAAAATACGGAGCCCAATGAAATAACTTCTAATTATAGGACCCTGTAGCAAAACAGGAATTATTATTATTATTTATTGTATTTATGAAGCACCAACATATTACACAGTGCTGGACAATAAATATATACCGTACAATATACAATATGTACAAACAATATGGGCTTGATTCACAAAGCGGTGCTAACCTACTTAGCACGTATAAAGTCTTTAGACGTGCTAACCAGGGTGCTAAGTAGGTTAGCACCGAATTATCTGATTCAGAAATTCGGTGCTAACCTACTTAGCACCCTGGTTAGCACGTCTAAAGACTTTAGACGTGCTAACTAAGTAGGTTAGCACCGCTTTGTGAATCAAGCCCATTGTAGTCAGTCTTCTAGTTCCCCCTCTACCCCCAGTGCCACCCTCATAGGGCTGAGAAGGCAAAATTCCTAAACTTAATAATCTGAACATTTATATAGCGCTTTTCTCCTGGCGGACTCAAAGCGCTCAAGAGGCCACCCTGCAGTTTTAGGGAGTCTTGCCTTAAATTCCTTACTGAATAGGTACTGACCCTAACCAGGATTTGAACCCAGGTTTCCCACGTCAAAGGCAGAGCCCTTAAAGGGAAGGTCCAAGCAAAAAAAAAAAAATGAGTTTCACTTACCTGGGGCTTCTACCAGCCCCATGCAGCCATCCTGTGCCCTCGTAGTCACTCACTGCTGCTCCAGTCCCCCGCTGGCAGCTTTCTGACCTCGGAGGTCAGGGCCACATTGCATACATTTTTAGGGATTCCAGCTAGTGCAGGAACAAAAATGTACGCGTTGCACCACTAACGCGTAAAAATGTATGTGTTAATGTTCCTGCACTAGCGGGAATGTGTAAAAATGTACGCAATTCGGCCCTGACCTCCGAGGTCAGAAAGCTGCCAGCGGGGGACTGGAGCAGCAGTGAGTGACTACGAGGGCACAGGATGCCTACATGGGGCTGGTAGAAGCCCCAGGAAAGTGAAACTCATTTTTTTTTTTTGCTTGGACCTTCCCTTTAACCAGTACACTATCCAGCCACTACTAACAGTAAACAATTTCATGCAATGTTCAACAAATTTGGCTACTTTTAATTTGTTGAACATTGCATGAAATTTCAGGCAAAATGTACCATTTTTCCTCCTTTGCAATGAATTGTAATTTTGAATTGTGGTTTTTACAGTTGATAGCAAAGCCGCCATGCATGATGTGCAAGGCTGGATTTATACTTTTTCTGTCCCAAGGCAAGTATGTTTGAGATACTCTTCCATGTGCAGCAGTGCCCCTCCCACTCCTCGTGTAGCCCCCTCTGCCATGTGTAACATCCATTTACTGCAGCCCTCCCTGTCATGTACAGCTCCCATGGCCATCAGATTCCATTTGTCATGTGTTGCTCTCCATTTGCAGCCTTCTCTTTCATTTGTAGGGACCCCTAATTTCCATCCAGTGCCCCTTTGGCTGCAACCACCCAAGGCCAGGCCTTTGTGGCCTTTCGAGAAATCTGCCCCTGATATGTATATCAATGCTAACCCAGGGACATATTTTTTAAAAAGACCTCACAGTTTTTGAGAAAAATTGAAATTGAAATTAAGTTTTAAAGTAGAACACAATTAAACACCAGTGTAATATTGGATTGCAGAAGCTATAGTCTTATTCATTTCACTATGCTTTAAAGAGACACTGAAGCGAAAAAAAAATTATGATATTATGATTTGTATGTGTAGTACAGCTAAGAAATAAAACATTAAGATCAGATACATCAGTCTAATTGTTTCCAGTACAGGAAGAGTTAAGAAACTCCAGTTGTTATCTCTATGCAAACAAGCCATTAACTCTCCAACTAAGTCTTAGTCCTGGAGAGGGCTGTTATCTGACTTTTATTATCTCAACTGTAAGTGAACTGTTTACTTTTTCTCTGCTAGAGAAGAGGTCATTACTTCACAGACTGCTCTGAAAGACTCATTTTGAATGCTGAGTGTTGTGTAATCTGCACATATTATAGAATGATGCAATGTTAGAAAAAACACTATATACCTGAAAATAAAAGTATGAGAATATTTTCTTTGCTGCTAATCTTCTAGTAATTATTCATAGTACACAACCAATTCACTATATCATATTTTTTTTTCGCTTCAGTGTCTCTTTAATAAGGCAGCTTTCACATTTATGCATGTAAATTCCACATACAACGTTTTCACATGTATGAATCTACGTATTGCAACTTTTCAGTTATTTTCCTTTTTTTATTCCTCTGCAGTTTTGCAAATTTTTTTTTTTTGTGTGCGTCTGCATTAAAATTTTGTGTTTTTTTTTCTGTGTATACAAATGCAGTTAATTTACAGGAAAGTAGATCTAATTAACTTCAAAATTGCATTTGAACTTTTGCAAAAGAAGTGATTTTTCTGCGTTCTCTAACTCACTTGCATTAGATATGAATCACACATCACACACAAAAATCAGAACTGCAGGGCAATTTTAAAACATGTTTCCATTATGACATTCATAGTAAATCTATGGACAATAGCACAGAAACCTCTTTCCTCTATTTTTTTAATGTTATGTGGGCTTATGGTGGCTTTGCAGTCAACTGTGAAATTTGGTCCCATAGACTTCAATACAAATTTGCAGAACCATTTTGGGAAATTTTGCTGTGATCACCTCACTGGGGGCCTGCTCAGAAAACCTGCTGGATGGGTGGCAGGAAAGTATCTCCAGTCTATACTAAGTATGTTTTGGCAAATATCCAGCCCAGTATGCCATGGGACCATTAGTGCACATAGTGTTGCATTGATTAATCCTCTATAGTCACTTACCCAATGGTCCAGCTGTTGGTGGTGGCAACTGATGCTGCTTCTGCTGGGGGCTATGGAGTCACTCAGTTTCCCCTAAAGATTAACTACATGGATGGCAGTGCTGCTGGTGGTTTAGCTGCCACTTCTGCTAACCATCTACTGCAAGTGATGAGGAAGGTCAACTGGAGCTTATAGCAGGGAGAAGGACTCTTGCAGCTGGCAGACAAGGCAGGTGCTCAGTTGCTTTATCCTCTCCACCTGCCAGCAAGCAGACTGAAATTGTTGCAGCTCCCTCTTACATCTTGGATTCAATAATGTTGCAACCTATACCCCCCTAATATCCCCTTCTCTTTAAAATGAATTATGCAGGATCCCCCTTAAGGCAGTGGATTGTTGAAAAGCCATAGACAAGGAAAGCCCCCCACCACCTTTTCCTGGCTTCTCTAAAAGAAACGGATAGGATGCATATATGTGAATAATAACTCTTGTATATGTTCTCAGTATTAGAAATCCTGCAATATGCACAATTACTAATGTATAGTGTCAGTGGCAGTATTGAGTAATGTTTTCTACATTGACCTTAGGCCCCTGAGCTAGATGCCCACATGATCTGTTATAACAGTAATACCTTTTAGTCTACAATTATGAGCCTCTAGCTATGTGTTTTTAAAGTGTGTTTTTTCTTTCTTATTTATGTAGCACTCTATTCACAGGAGCTGTGGTCACGGAGACGCATATTTTTAAGAGGACATATGGATCAGCAATCTAGACGATTTATACGCATAGTTTACTGCATAGACGGATCAAATAAATGTTTCCGTCCGTAAACACAAGTGCCCAGTAATATGTGAGCACTGTGTGTAAGTTGCGTTTGTGTTTTGTCTAGTAACCATGGTGATGGGGGTGTTTCCCCACTTGGTGGCAGATCCAATGGTAATGCGGAGTTAGACTTCCGCATTCAGACCTCTGTACAGCGTCCCCGTGACTTACGCAATCAGTTTCAGCACGGAGGACGTGACGCGACCGGAAGGGGCGGAGCCTGGTGCCCCGTCTTAATCCCGGAAACGCACATCCTCCATTGTTAGTGGTACGCAGCGTGACCAAGCGTCAGGAGACGCGAAACGGCCGTCGCCAAGCCACCCTAATGCCCACCACCCACCTCCAATGATGTGACCCACTTGTTCCAGGACATGTAAGATACCCTTGCACTCTGCCACTAGCAGGCTTTGTTTCTGTAAAATACTTTTTGTGCACCTCAGTGTCAATACATCACAATATGTCACAATGTGGAAATAAATCATAGGACGGAAGGTGCACGCTTCTCTGTTCTTCTGTTGAAAATTGTAGTACTTTCTTCTCGTCTGGTTATGCGGAGCACACGTCCAGTGACGTAGAGGTGTAGAGTGCAAGCCGTGGGTCCACCTTTATTAGCCTGCAACAGCCATCAAGGACAGCCTGTGCAGTTGTGAGATGTGCCACACATATTCTTCTTTCTTTGAATGAAATCGTGTTTACTTGCTTTCCTTTTACTATTATTGTGTTGAGCACCTCAGGATGATTTCTGCGACCAGTGCACCTGAAAATGAAAGCCTTGATGAGGAAATTTCGAGTGAATCACTGGGAATTGATGTTGACTCACTGATGGTAGTGAGTGAAAAAGTCGCTGAAGGTAGAGAGGACCTAGGGAACTTCTTCTCCAACACAGCCGATTCTACCCAGGCTAATAAGGAGGTGGGTGCTAGGGTTTTAGAGCTGAGACTAGGGAGACTCAGTGAACAGGAGACGAAGCTCTTCTGGACAGTAGCTACTCTAAAAAGGTATAATAAAGTGGGCATAGTGGCAAGAGGCTTCAGGTCATACAGAGAACCCTCAGAATATAGGGAAGACCCTGTTTTTGTGGATGAATGGTCAACTGCTTATTTAGACCTAGCAAAGAGGCTACAGAACATTGTTCTGGCCAGGACAATTAAAGAATATAATAAAATATCAGACGAATTACAGGATACAAGAGCTAACTTCAAAGCATCAGTAAACGCAGACAAGTTTTCCGCAGTTACATCTAAACTGGAGAATAAGATTTTAAAGATACAAGACGAAATTAAAACACGAAAACTTAAGAAGTTCTATAGAGATAAGGAGGATTTTGACAGGAAAAGGATCTTTAATTGGGGCCCTCCAGCCTCTTTAAGGAGAAATCCAAAAGCCAGAGGTTACTGGACCACAGATTCGGGGTCAGATAGTGAAGACACAAAAGGAAAAGGGAAGAAACCACCCGGGAAAAAGAAGCACCCAAAAAGACGTGATAAAGATAAAGATAGGAGAAAGGGAGTTAACGAGTTGGAAGAATGTGCAGGTGCAACAGCCCCTTTAGGAAACGAATCAGAAGAGGAGGAAGGAGAAGAATTAGTAAGAAGGCTGAAAGCAGTCAGCTGGGAAGGATCGAGTATCCTCAAACCAGTCAAAAAGAAACGGAAGGCGGAGAATTAAATAACGAAGATTTGCAAGTAGTGAATATTTCGGGGATAGAAATACCACCCGAATGCTCTCTACTCCTGAAGAAAGGACTTAATTTTTGTCCCACACAGAATTTTGACTTAGTCTCTTTTACCGTAGATCTGTTTAAATCAGTACGGAAATTGGTCATTGCACAAAAATATAAGCAAGATGATTCTCATGGAACTGATACTCCAAATATGAGAGACAATGCCCAACAGCAACTGCCTCTCCCTGATGCCCCAATGATAATGAAGGAAAATGCAAGTAGAGTCGGGTGTATTCCTGACTCTACGCAGATCCAAATTGAGGGGCGTACACCGACTAACCCTAACTTTTGTTCCTTTTCTACTCATATGATGGGGGATAATGACACCAGCACCTTGGGATTTTTCCCGTCGGTGCAGTTGAACCCCACTGATGAGGAAATCCTACAGGTACTAGAGGACCTACTAATGGAATCCGATCAAAATGAAGATAGAGTAGAAATGGCAAATTCCAGGACGTTGAGTTTAGGAGATGTGGGTTTGTTCAGGGCTTGTAGGTCGGTACACCCCTTCCCTACAGTTCCAGGTTCTACTTTGGAACATTTTTTTGAAAGCACGTTGAGAGATGTTAGAGCTGTACTTTATGATTCGGTTGAGTCCAATCTCACCGTGGAGGAGGGGAAAGCTCTTAATTGGTTTAAGAAAAATCGCGAGGTGGTACTCAGAAAAGCGGATAAAGGGGGCAACCTTGTTATTATGTCTAATAACCAATATCGCTCAGAGGCCATGAGACAACTGAGCGACAAGGAAATATATCAACCGATGCCCTCTGATCCCACCACGCGATACCAAAACAAACTCCGCACTCTTCTACGTAAAGGGGTGGAGTTAGGCTTTCTTACACAGAAATTAGCCACGGATTTGCTTCCCCTTTATCCACGGCGACCGGTGTGGTACCACATACCTAAACTCCATAAGTCCCTGACGTCACCGCCGGGACGACCCATAGTCTCGGGCTGTGGGTCTCTCACTGAGAGATTGTCCAGATACCTGGACCACCTCCTGCGCCCCCTGTTGGAGGGGGTGCCATCTTACCTCAGAGATACACTCGAGGTGTTAAGGATGGTGGAGCATGCCACGTGGGTCCCAGGTGACAGACTGGCCACTATTGATGTGGTCAGTCTGTACAGCAGAATCCCACACGGTATGGGAGTGGCTGCGGTCAGACAATATCTTTTACGTACCAATAAGGATGAGAAATTTATCGAATACATCTTGGAATGTCTTAATTTTGTGTTAACCCATAACGCCTTTATGTTTGACCGCAGCTGGTACCATCAGGTGTCCGGGACAGCTATGGGGACCCCCGTGGCATGCTCCTACGCTAACCTCTTCTTGGGGGCGTGGGAAGAGTCGGCAGTGTTCTCCGAACTTAATCCGTTTAGGAGACACGTCAGACGTTGGTCCAGGTATGTGGACGACGTCCTGGTGGTGTGGTCGGGGACTGAGGGTGACTTTCAAGAGTTTATGCGATATTTAAATGTCAACGAGGTGAACATGCAATTTACCTCAGAGATTAGCGATCAGGAGGTCACATTTTTGGATGTCAAATTGATGGTAGAGGATGACCAACTTATTACGAAAGGTTATAGAAAGGACACAGCCACCAATTCTGTCCTTCATGCAGAAAGTTTTCACCCTAGGCATGTGGTTGAAGCTATCCCTTACGGGCAATATTTAAGATTAAGACGCAATAATAGCAAGGATAGTGATTTTAGTACACAAGCAGACGAGCTCACTGCTAGATTTGCCAGGAGGGGCTACAATATGGACCTACTTAAGAAATCAAGGCTACGAGCCTGGAATCAGGCTAGAGAGCCATTGTTGACACCGAGAAAGAAAGCCGATAATAATGCTGTAAGTACAACCTTCACGTTTGACTATTCCTCTATGGCAGATCGAATCAGGAAGGCCATACATTCTAATTGGTCCATGATTGGGAGAGATCCCGAATTGGCGCCCATCCTGCAGGGTGCTCCCAGGGTGGCTTTTAGGCGCGCCCCCACTTTGGGGAACCTGCTAACTAGCAGTGAGTTTGTCTCTCCTAAGAATAAGGACTGGTTGAGTGCTTCTTTGCCCACGGGGAATTTTCGATGCGGACATTGTAAATGGTGCATAAAGATGTTACCGCAGAGGAGTATTAGGATAGGTACTGAGCTTATACAAATAAGAGGATTTTTTACTTGTCAAACAGACTTTGTTGTCTATGCGTTGATATGTCCTTGTGGTCGTTTTTATATAGGACAAACCACTAGACCAATGAAAGTACGATTTGGAGAGCATATGAGTTCTATTAAATCGGGGAAGGGGTGTACTCGACTTATTGAGCATATGAGAAAAGAACACCCGCAGGATAGATTTAATCTGAGATACTTAGCCCTGGAGAAACAAGAGGTCCCCCCAAGAGGAGGTGATAGGGAGCGTCTGTTATTGAGGAGGGAGACAAAATTGATCCTAAGGACTGATGCAATGGGCCCGCTAGGCCTCAATGAGAAAATAGAACTTTCGTGTATGTTGGATCCATAAAATGGCATGTTTATATAATTCTTTGGTAATAGTCATGTATTGTGTAGTGGAATATTGTTTTTATTATGCGTACTTATTAGGATGAGGAATAATGTACGTTTCCCATGAGAAACGGATAGGATGCATATATGTGAATAATAACTCTTGTATATGTTCTCAGTATTAGAAATCCTGCAATATGCACAATTACTAATGTATAGTGTCAGTGGCAGTATTGAGTAATGTTTTCTACATTGACCTTAGGCCCCTGAGCTAGATGCCCACATGATCTGTTATAACAGTAATACCTTTTAGTCTACAATTATGAGCCTCTAGCTATGTGTTTTTAAAGTGTGTTTTTTCTTTCTTATTTATGTAGCACTCTATTCACAGGAGCTGTGGTCACGGAGACGCATATTTTTAAGAGGACATATGGATCAGCAATCTAGACGATTTATACGCATAGTTTACTGCATAGACGGATCAAATAAATGTTTCCGTCCGTAAACACAAGTGCCCAGTAATATGTGAGCACTGTGTGTAAGTTGCGTTTGTGTTTTGTCTAGTAACCATGGTGATGGGGGTGTTTCCCCACTTGGTGGCAGATCCAATGGTAATGCGGAGTTAGACTTCCGCATTCAGACCTCTGTACAGCGTCCCCGTGACTTACGCAATCAGTTTCAGCACGGAGGACGTGACGCGACCGGAAGGGGCGGAGCCTGGTGCCCCGTCTTAATCCCGGAAACGCACATCCTCCATTGTTAGTGGTACGCAGCGTGACCAAGCGTCAGGAGACGCGAAACGGCCGTCGCCAAGCCACCCTAATGCCCACCACCCACCTCCAATGATGTGACCCACTTGTTCCAGGACATGTAAGATACCCTTGCACTCTGCCACTAGCAGGCTTTGTTTCTGTAAAATACTTTTTGTGCACCTCAGTGTCAATACATCACAATATGTCACAATGTGGAAATAAATCATAGGACGGAAGGTGCACGCTTCTCTGTTCTTCTGTTGAAAATTGTAGTACTTTCTTCTCGTCTGGTTATGCGGAGCACACGTCCAGTGACGTAGAGGTGTAGAGTGCAAGCCGTGGGTCCACCTTTATTAGCCTGCAACAGCCATCAAGGACAGCCTGTGCAGTTGTGAGATGTGCCACACATATTCTTCTTTCTTTGAATGAAATCTTCTCTAAAAGACAGCATTGTACTCCCCATGCTCCTCCATCTGTTGCTGCCAGTGTTACATGTTTTTTTCCAAACAACCAATCACTGGATCCAAGCCTGAGTGTTTTTTGAAGTGATTTTGCAAATCTTGATGCCAAGAAAGTGTGTGTGTGTCCATAACTATAGGGAATGCAACCCCTTCAGGGGGCCCCTCTAGGGTCCGCCCGCCATGTGCAGGGGAAGCGTTGCCGCCCACCCAATTGTGGGACCCCCCAGGTGTTGAACTGGCCGCGGTGTCTAATAGACGCAGCACCAGTTCATTCCCCGCAGCCCGCAGCTAACTTTAGCCTGCGGGAGTCCAGTACAGGGCTTCAGGTGCCATCTTCCCATAGACCCGCTCTCTGCCTGTCAGCGCGGGAGATTTAGTGCTGGTGGATCGTCAGGGGAGCTGAGCGCAAGAGGCCGGCCAGGAGAGGAGACTTCTGTCAGGTGCGTGAATTGTTTTTGTTACAGGTGCATTTTTTTCTGGTGACTGCTGCCCACATTATGATTTTTTTGGTGACTGATGCCCACTTTACGATTATTTTCTGGTTACTGCTGCCCACATTAAGATTATTTTCTGGTGACTGCTGCCCACATTATGATTATTTTTTGGTGAATGCTGCTCACATTACGATTATTTTCTGGTGACTGCTGCCCACTTTTTCGATTATTTTCTGGTGACTGCTGCAAACTTTACGATTATTTTTTGGTGAATGCTGCCCACTTTACGATAATTTTCTGGTGAATGCTGTTCACTTTACGATTATTTTTTGGTAAATGCTGCTCACTTTATGATTATTTTCTGTTGACTGCTGCCCACTTTACGATTATTTTCTGGTGACTGCTGCCCACTTTACGATTTCTGGAGAAATGCTGCCCACTTTACAAATATCGTCTGGTTAAATGCTGCCCACTTTACGATTTCTGGGGAAATGCTGCCCACTTTACGATTATTTTCTGGTAAAATGCTGCCCACTTTATGATTTCTGGTGAAATGCTGCTCACTTTACAATTTCTGGTGAAATGCTTCCCACTTTACAATTATTTTCTGGTGAAATGCTGCCCATGTTAAGATTTCTGGTGAAATGCTGCCCACTTAACGATTATTTTCTGTTGAATTGCTGCCCACTTTATGATTTCTGTCAAAATGCTGCCCACTTTATGATTTCTGCTGAAAGGCTTCCCACTTACGATTATTTTCTGGTGAAATGCTACCCACTTTACGATTTCTGGTGAAACGCTGCTTTCTTTATGATTATTTTCTGTTAAAATGCTGCCCAATTTATAATTATTTTATGGTGACATGCACCCCACCTTACGATTAATTTCTGGTGAAATGCTGCTCACTATACTATTATTTTCTGTTGAAATGCTGCCCACTTTATGACTATTTTAGGGTGAAATGCTTCCCACTTTACGATTAATTTTTGGTGAAATGCTGCCCACTTTACGATTATTTTCTGGTGAAATGCTGCCCACTTTACGGTTTCTGGTGAAACGCTGCTCTCCTTACGATTATTTTCTGGTGAAATGCTGCCCAATTTATGATTATTTTATGGTGACATGCTACCCACTTTACGATTAATTTTTGGTGAAATGCTGTCCACTTTACGATTAATTTCTGGTGAAATGCTGCCCACTTTACGATTATTTTCTGGTATAAGGCTGCCAACTTTATCATTTCTGGTGAAACGCTGCTCTCTTGACGATTATTTTCTGGTGAAATGGTGCCCAATTTATGATTATTTTATGGTGACATGCTCCCCGCATTACGATTAAATTTTGGTGAAATGCTGCCCACTTTACGATTATTTTCTGGTGAAATGCTGCCCACTTTACGGTTTCTGGTGAAACGCTGCTTTCTTTACGATTATTTTCTGGTGAAATGCTGCCCAATTTATGATTATTTTATGGTGACATGCTCCCCACTTTACGATTATTTTTTGGTGAAATGCTGCCCACTTTACGATTAATTTCTGGTGAAATGCTGCCCACTTTACGATTATTTTCTGGTATAAGGCTGCCTACTTTATGATTTCTGGTGAAACGCTGCTCTCTTGACGATTATTTTCTGGTGAAATGCTGCCCAATTTTATGATTATTTTATGGTGACATGCTCCTAAACTTTACGATTCATTTTTGGTGAAATGCTGCCCACTTTCTGATTATTTTATGGTGAAAGGCTGCCCACTTTACGATCTCTGGTGAAACGCTGCTCTCTTTACGATTATTTTATGGTGAAATGCTGCCCAATTTATGATTATTTTATGGTGACATGCTCCCCACTGTACAATTAATTTTTGGTGAAATGCTGCCCACTTTACCATTAATTTCTGGTGAAATGCTGCCCACTTTATGATTATTTTATGGTGAAATGCTGCCCACTTTACGATTCATTTCTGGTGAAATGCTGCCCACTTTACGATTTCTGGGGAAACGCTGCTGTCTTTACGAATATTTTCTGGTGAAATGCTGCCCACTTTCCTATTATTTTCTGGTGAACTGCTGCCCACTTTACGATTAATTTCTGGTGAAAGGCTGCTCAATTTACCATTATTTTCTGATGAAATGCTGCCCACTTTACAAATATTTTCTGGTGAAATGCTGCCCACTTTACGATTAATTTCCTGTGAAATGCTGCCCACTTTACGATTAATTTCTAGTGAAATATTGGCCACTTTATGATTATTTTCTGGTGAAATGCTGCCCACTTTATGACTAATTTCTGGTGAAATATTGCTGCATTATGATTATTTTATGGTGAAACACTGCCCCATTACAATTATTTTATAGTGAAACGCTGCTCCATTACTATTATTTGGCACCTGTGGGGGACCCATCCCAATTTCACAGGGGGGCCCAGTGATTTCTAGTTATGCCCCATACATGGGTCATGTTAAAGTGTACTCAAGGTGGGTGTGACATGATGAGATAAACATGTGTATGTACAGTGCAAAGATATAAATAACTAGAGATGCTCGGATACCCCCAATCATGAATTCGAGTGATACTGATCATGACTACGCACACTTCTGAATTGGTCGTGATCGTGATCACGAATAGAAGCTAAATACCAATTTTAATTGCAGTTTCGAGTTGAAATTCCACATTGAATCCGGAATCACAAGTCAGAATTCCTGATTTTAACTTTAGTGGTTAACAGCAAAGCCCCCTTACATGCTAGAAACACTAAATTTGCAGGGTATAATTTTTTTCAAAAAAATCTAATAGTTTTTGATAAAACCGAGTTTCAATAGGAAAAACGTATACATTTAAATGTGGTAAATCACAGATAAATTTACATATATCAAAAGAAAGAACAATTAATTTAATGATGGGGCTTCCAGGGGGTCCATATGCAGGGCGTAATCTATGGAGAGGGGGTGATGACTCTCTGGGGGGGTTAAGGTGGCATCTGGGAGTCCCCTTTATGAAGAGGACCTGCAAAAGCTCACCCCTCCTCCCACGAGAAATTGGTATGGGGGTAAAAAGTACCCCTTACCCATTTCCACAAAAGGGTTAAGTGATATAAAAACACAACAATGAAAAAAGTCTTTTATTATTCCTAATTAACTAGAGAGAGGGGGGTTGTTTGGAAGCAATCTAAGACATTTTCAGGCCACTTCCGGTTTTCTATCCGGATATCTAAATCCGACCGGAAATCCAGGATATTGGGTTCGGATATCCGATTTTACTCGGATACCAAAAACTTTGGATTCGGATATCCAATTTGGATCCAGATATCTGGGTATCCGGATCCGAATTTAATTAGGATTTTGAAAAGGGGTATCCGAGCAGCACTGCTTACCTGTACCTACAAATGTTCCCACGCAAAAATCTTCGGAAAAGTCTGATGCCAATATCCTCTATCTTGCAACCTTCTTTAAGTTTATTAAAGATCTCTGTGCACCACTGCCACACGCGTCGCTCCCTGCACACTGCCCCAGGATTCATCACCTCACCTCCTCCTGGGGCAACGAAGGCAGAGAAGAGCCCCTTGTCCATGGATTGAACAAGGGCTCCGTGGAGAGGGAAAGACTTGGCTGCCCCTCTCCCCCAGAGCTCCCCCATACCATGGACCATGGTATAGCTCAGGGTGAAAAACCCCGTTTGGCCAGGGCTCCAGATTCTGGCTATCCCAACCTGCATGGGAGACATGGGGTTAAAGAAGCTCAGAAGGGGGGACCCCACATAATTTTTTTTATATCCCACACTCTGAACATAAAAAAGTTTTAAAAAATAAGAAAAGTTACCAGGGATCTTTGTACAGCCATATTGCAGGTGTATAGCGATCCCTGGCCAAAGCGTTCTGGAGGGGTTTCCAGGGGGTCCATAGGAAACCCGTCATGAAATTCATTGCTCTTTCTTTTGATATATGTAAATTTACACTACCATTAAATTGATACATTATCTGTCATTTACCACATTTAAATGTACACTTTTTTCCTATAGTAACTTTAACATTGATTTTCTCAAAAACTACAAGGTCTTTTTGAATAATTTTATTTCCACTGTTCTTCTTAACCTAACCTGAAAATAGTGTTTTTAGCATGTAAGGGGGCTTTGCTATTAACTGCTAAATTCTGTGGGTTTTTAACTGACTCAGGATTACAGCTGGAATCTAAATCAAAAGCCGGATTTCGAGTGCAATCACAGTGCATTCGAAACTGGCATCCATGATCGCTGAAGATCACGGATGCCTGATTCGACCTTGTGATCGTTAAAATCAGCTTGTGATCCCGGGATAGCCGTGATCACAAGCTCATGATTAGCATCTCTGTAAATAACCAGACTGTTTTACTTGTTGTATTTTGCTGCCTGAAAGAGTTAATTTGTAGGCATGGACATGAAAGCTTCGGTCTTGTCGGTACTTTGTGGGAATATAGTAAACCTCCCTGACAAGCAAATTATAGCCACAAACGTTTCCTGGCAGAATACAACTTCTGAGATAGAAAAAGGTCAGTAGTTCATGTATTTTAACTCTGGGGCACTTAATATACTGCCACTGAGCAGAGGCAACAAAACATTCAATGTAGTTTGTAAATGCTTAAATATAAAGTAAAACCATGTGATATGTAAAAAAGAGTAATTTTTTAGTTGTAGGAGGATAAACACAATTGTCTAACTCATCAGTTTATTTTCACCTCGGGTTTGTTTTAAAGGAAAAAGAAAAGGATCATGTTAACGGAAGAGGAAAGGTAATCGTTTGTCACAGCAGATGTTCTTACTTGTGTTCCAGAAGAAAGGGAGTCAGAAAACTTTTATAAAAAATTGAAGTTCAGGCTCCCTTAAAAATTCAGAGAACACTTGCTGCTTTGAGTAATTTAAAATATCAGTATGACAGCTAACAATTTGGCATTATTTGTAAGAGATGGCAATAGCCTCTTTCATATCGCTCTCATAATTTTTTTCTTTTACTGCATCCCAAAATGTGTTCTCAAGTTGAGAAGTGAGAAGGCCATTGTGCTGCATCTGTATTGTTTGTCACCAGTAAGACGCACAAGGAGTTAATCTCTGTAAATCACTCCAGCATACTCTGACCATCAAACCTCATTTAAGACATCATCATTTTCCCAGAGGTTTGCAATTTCAGAAATTATTTTCGCAATTCGTTAGCTGGTTAACTATTATTTTGTAAGTGAATTCGTTCATTAAAGGCATTTTCAGGCCTAATTGTTCTTTATTGGAAATGTCAGCTTTCACAGTTCATTAACGAGGGCATTAGAGGGAAATGCAAAACAAACTTTGTATACGAAGATCAACAACAGTCATTAGTGACTGCTGTTCAGTGGGAGCCAACATTGCTCTGTGAGCTCAGTGTCTACACCTGAAGTGTCGTGTTCACTGGAGAAGGTTATCCAGTCATGCACCCTTCAATTTATAATTGTGGTTAATTGACAATTGACTGATATATGTCATTGCATATTATGTGTCTGTATTTACTTCAGACAGTAGAAGAATTAACTTAACTGTGAGCCGATACATTTCCTGTAGCATGTCTCTGTAACAGGCCATGTCAATATCACACAAGCTTTGGTGTATAACTGCACATGCATGTAGTGAGGTACACATGATTTGCTGTAAGTGTAACATCCTTCCGGGTCTCCTAAAAGTGAAGTTAAAGAGGCACTGCAAAGACATGTAATAAAATGTGATACATTATTCTGGATGCTCAATGTTTCATTAATTATCCTTGTTTCAGCATCAAAAACACTTTCTGTATGTATACATTGCTGTATATTTGCATGTAACCCCATCCTCCCAGTGAGGTTAAGCCTAGGCTTTGAGGACAGCCTTTTGCTCCAGAGCACTCTGTTAAACCAGGTGTTATTTCAGCTCACTTTGGAACACACAATAAACTTTACAGAGTGATGCACCTTGCCAGTGGAAATTATGTTGCAACCTGGGATACTTTCAAGAATGTAAATCAAGGAGAGGAACGATTTTACAGTTGAGCTGATTCAACTGCCATTTGTAAATAAGAGAAAACCATTGGATGAGGAGATGGAATAGTCTAAAACCTGTCAGTTCTGTAAGATTTCTGCTACCTACGGTAAGTGACAGCAATATATGAGAAAAGTAATTTATGTACATTGTTATACATGTGTTTTCATTTATTTTAAATGTTAACAATTTTTCATGATAGTGGTCCTTTAAGTTACATTCAGTAAAGTTCCTCTTTAAATTTATGTTAAAAATGTTGCTTTCATTTCTGCTCTATATATGAGGATTAAAGTCAAACAAACAGGTGAAACTCTAAAAATGAGAATATTGTGAAAACGTCCATTTATCTCAGTAATTAAACTTAAAAGGTGAAACTTATATATGAAATATGAACCCTTTGCATGTGCTTTGGATTCATTAGCTGATTAGAGTCTGACACTTTGAAAATTGCGCAAAAGGTGGATCAGCGCATCACCAGGCCGCCTCCGAATGGCCTCGAATCAGAAGTGTGCTGAGCCCCCCCAGAAACTGCAAACGCATCTTGAACCCAAACAGAAGCTCTGCATATACACCAAAAGCAAAGCTGATAAGTGGGAGCAGCTGACCAAAAATGAATTAAATTAGTACATAGCAAGGAAATGAACAGCGCTACTTAAAAACAGACAAGTGCCTACTAGGGCTGATCGGAACAGCTGAATTCCAATTTCGTTGAAATTTCGTGTACCGCATGCGAAAACCGAGTTTCGTGTTCCGAATTTTCGTGTTCTGAGTGCATTTCTATTGAATTAAATAGTGTTAACTTCTGCGGTTAATTGTAAAGCCCCCGTACATGCTATCATTACCAAATTTGCCATGTTTATTAAGCAGATGAGTAGGAACATGGTAAAAAATTTTTTGGGGAAAAGAGCTTATAGTTTTTGAGCTAATCGATTTCAAAGTTTCATAAGAAAAATGTTTTTTAAACTGTGTAAAATGACACTGCTGCAGAACCGGTTACTGCATTCCGAGTTCTGTATACATATTGTATACATTTCATGAAAACAGACAGCGTGGGGTCCCCCCTCCCAAGCCTCCTTAACCCCTTGTCCGCCATGCAGGCTGGGATAGCCAGAATGCGGAGTCCCGGCCACGTGGGGCTTCGCACCCTGAGCTATACCAGCCCGCATGGTCCATGGTATGGGGGGGCTCTGGAGGAGAGGGGTGGCCAACCTCCCCCTCTCCTCCAGAGCCCTTGTCCAATCCATGGACAAGGGGCTCTTCCCCACCTCCGGTGCCCCAGGAGGAGGTGGGGGCCGCCGACGTCCTGGGGGGTTCATGGTGCCATCCGGGGTTCCCCTTTAACAAGCGGACCCCTGAAGCCGCCCCCTCCCCAGGAGAAATGAGTATAGGGGTACACGGTACCCAGAGCCGGCCTTTGGGGGTGGCAAGTGGGGCAATCGCCCCAGGCCCCGCGTCTGAGGAGGCCCCGCACCCTCTGCAGTGCTGGGGAGAGCGGGCAAAACTCACGTGTCTCCGATGCTCCAGCTACCATCTATTTCCTCTCCCAGCATTTGTGTATTGGTAACAGCGCACCCTATGATGACGTGACCGCATGTCACCACAGGGGGGCACTGTTACCAATACACAGATGCGATGCTGGGAGAGGAAATAGATGGTAGCTGGAGCATCGGAGACATGTGAGTTTTTGCTCTCCCCAGCACTGCAGCCACCTTGCTATCTAACCTGTACTGCGGGGCACCTACCTATCTAATCTATACTGCAGGGCATCTACCTATATAATCTATACTACCGGCTGTCACCTATCTAATCTATACTGCAGGCACCTATCTAACCTATACTGCAGGCTGGCACCTATCTAATCTATACTGCAGGCTGGCACCTATCTAACCTATACTGCAGGCTGGCACCTATCTAACTTATACTGCAGGCACCTATCTAACCTATACTGCAGGTTGGCACCTATCTAACCTATACTGCAGGCACCTATTTAACCTATACTGCAGGCTGGCACCTATCTAATCTATACTGCAGGCACCTACCTATCTAATCTATACTGCAGGCACCTATCTAACCTATACTGCAGACACCTATATATCTAATCTATACTGCAGGGCACCTATCTATATAATCTATACGGCAGGCACCTATCTAATATATACTGCAGGGTACCTAACTAACTAATCTATCCTGCAGGCACCTTCCTATCTAATCTGTACTGCAGGGTACCTACCTACCTATCTAATCTGTAATGCAGGGCACCTACCTGTCTAATCTATACTGCAGGCACCTATCTAATCTATACTGCAGGCACCTACCTATCTAATCTATACTGCAGGCACCTATCTAACCTATACTGCAGACACCTATATATCTAATCTATACTGCAGGCACCTATTTAATCTATACTGCAGGCACCTATATAATCTATAGTGCAGGCACCTATCTATTCTATACTGCAGGCACCTATCTAATCTATACTGCAGCCACCTTCCTATCTAACCTATACTGCAGGCACCTACCTATCTAATCTATACTGCAGGCACCTTCCTATCTAATCTGTACTGCAGGGTACCTACCTACCTATCTAATCTGTAATGCAGGGCACCTACCTGTCTAATCTATACTGCAGGCACCTATCTTATCTATACTGTAGGCTGGCACCTACCTATCTAATCTATACTTCGGGGCACCTACCTATCTAACCTATACTGGAGGCACCTACCTATCTAACCTATACAGAGTGTGGGCTTCCACAACGTGTGTATCCACAGCATATATCTCTAGGCCCCACATATGACACTTGCCCCAGGCCCCACGTACTCTAAGGCCACCTCTGACGGTACGCCTTACCCATTTCAGCAGAGTTAAAAAAAAGAAATAAAAACACGACAACGAAAAAAGTCCTTTATTGTTCTAAATTAACCAGGGATACTTACCTTGCGATAATCTCACGCCAGTAACCTCAGGAGTGGTCCCACGCCAGTATCCTCTTATGACATCCCACCTCCCTCCCACACTGACGAACTCCCACCACTGAATGGTCACAGTCAGCCTCTGCATCTGTATAGCAGAGGCTGAGAACACGAAAATGTTGCCTTTAAAACAAGAAATTTCGGCAAACAGTGATGCAATCAAAATGGCCACTGGGAAACCCTGATCGCTGGAGGCCACACTAGAGTGGCGAAACCAGTGATTTTTCACATAGATGGTGGGTCCAGGTGACCAGAGCAGGAGGTGCCCTAATCCCCTGGACCCATCCATTCATGTGAAATAACGCGTATTCTGACACTCTGAGGTGGCCTCCGGGGAACGGGGATTCCCCAGCAGCCATTTTGTTTATGACACTGTTTGCTGAAAATTTTTGTTTTAGCAAACAATTTTCGTGTTTCTAGCTTATGCAATACAGATTGCAGAGGCTGTCTACAGCCATTCATCCCCAGGAGTTCTGCAGGATCGGCAGGTGCGCGGGACCTCTTAAGAGGATAGAGGAGGGCACAGCGCAGAAAGGTGGGAAAGTGGGCACAGAGCGGCGGGGAGAGGGGGAAGCCTCCCCTCCCTCACCTAGGCCCCCCCTTGCGCACTCCCCCCCACCTCCAGAATTCAAGCCAGCCAGCGGAATGGCTTACCGAGAGTGATAGCTCTGTGTCCCGCTGGTCTGGCATTCTGCACTGACACTGTCCAATCACGCTCTCGCAGTACTTCCTGTGAGAGCGTAATTGGACAATGCAATGCAGGAGACCAGACCAGCAGCGGCACACAGAGCTCTTCTCTCGGTAAGTGATTCCCACTCTCTCTCTCTCTCTCTCTCTCTCTCTCTCTCTCTCTCTCTCTCTCTCTCTCTCTCTCCCCGGATTTCGGATTTCATAAGGGAAATCCGAGCTTGCTCGGATAGTGCTATTCGGATTTACAAAGATGTCCGAATTCCTATTCAAAATTCGGGTAGTGGAAAAAGTTCGGATTATGTGGGTAGTTCGGATACCCGAATATTGGATGAGCAGCACTGCTCAGAAGCATTGGACCAATCAAAGAATGCAGAGTCAACTCAGAAGTATTTGGCCAATCAGGGAATGCAAAAAATTACCCCCCAAAAAACACTCCTCAGAAATCGGAATTAGAAAAATAAAATCGGAAAATGGAGATCAGGAGAATTGGTCATCGCATTGACGGAAATTGGAATTTTTGCAGAACTGGAAATCGGCATTTATAATCTGAGGGAACACACAAAATCATCAGCAGTCACCCACAGGGCCACTTAAAAACCAATCAGATTTCATATTTTATTGTGCAAGCACTTAAAACGTTGAAACCTAATTTGCAACTCTGCACAATATTCCCGTTTTTTCCCTTTGTTATAATTTAAAACTTCATGCACAGGTAACAGCAAGAGCCAAGGGTTTAAACAGACAAATATTTTCACCTTGTAAGAGTTTTACCTCCTTATAAACCAGAGACAGATCCTTTTTATCTGTTTCCAGAATGCTCCCAAGAATCCAGCAAGAATCATTTATTTCCTTCCACTTAAAACCGCCTGTGTTGCCTCTTCTTTCCAGTGCGCTGGGTTGGCTTACTTATTAAAGTAGTGTTGTTGTGACCCCCGGCAAAGCCAGCTCAGCACTTTCAGAAGGCTCAGTCCCATCAGACTTGAAATATCCTGACTCATTTATTGATGTGATTCAAGAAATGTCTGACTGACATCTCGCAACAAGCTATAAAATAGCATTTTTAAGTAACGTGTGTACTTCAAATGTTTTTCTGTATGTGTTGCTAGCTACTATGTACGGCCAAGCAGACCTGCATGCAGGAGAGCTACGGTAATGCTTGAAAGCTTGTAAACCCTTTAAAGGGGAACTGAAGTAAGAGGTATACGGAGGCTGACAAATGTATTTCCTTTTAATCAATACCAGTTGCCTGGCAGCCCTGCTGGTCTATTTCTCTGCAGTAGTATCTGAATAACAAAAGAAACAAGCATGCAGCTAGTCTTGTCAGATCTGACTTTAAAGTCTGAAACACCTGATCTGCTGCATGCTTGTTCAGGGGCTATGGCTAATAGTATTAGAGGCAGAGGATCAGCAGGGCTGCCAGGCAACTGGTATTGCTTAAAAGGAAATAAACATGGCAGCCTCCATATGCCTCTCTCTTCAGTTCCCCTTTAAAATGTTTGACATGAAACTATGGGGTTGATTCACTAAACAGTGCTATTTCATAATGGCGTAACGTTGTGTGCTCTATCGGTATAACGCTACAAGCAATCGCGGTATCAGCAAGTATGGTATAGAGGGTGATCATTAGATAATAGTTGGTAGTGAAACAATGAAGAGCGTTGATCTTTTTACAGAATTACACGCATACAAAATTATGTGTTATTAATTTAAATAGTGTGTAGTTTAATAGTGCATGCTTTAAAGGGGAACTGAAGAGAGAGGTATATGGAGGCTGTCATGTTTATTTCCTTTTAATCAATACCAGTTGCCTGGCAGCCCTGCTGGTCTATTTCTCTGCAGTAGTATCTGATTAAAACCAGAAACAAGCATGCAGCTAGTCTTGTCAGATCTGACTTATAAGTCTGCACCACTGAAACACCTGATCTGCTGCATGCTTGTTCAGGGGCTATGGCTAATAGTATTAGAGGCAGAGGATCAGCAGGGCTGCCAGGCAACTGGTATTGTCTAAAAGGAAATAAACATGACAGCCTCCATATACCTCTCTCTTCAGTTCCCCTTTAAAAACATAGCAAAGTTAGCATTCATTACCTAACATGCACTCATTCAGCCAAACCTCAAATGGTTCCATCACTGTAGGAAAATGTAAACAAAATACATATATATATATATATATATATATATATATATATATATATATATACAGTATACAACCTCAATTGGCCAATCACTCCACTCCAGTTGGGTCGAGAGCAATCACAAAACTGTTAGTATGCATCTACAAATTCATGGTTTCTGTGATCCATCACTCGCAGTCTTAAACCTTTGCATGAGCACAGCCCCGTTTTTATTGGCGTGCGATACGTGCAATCGCCCAGGGAGCTGAATTGTTGTGGCAGGAGCTGGGCGCAGAGGTAGTGGGAGCGGGTAGAATAACTCACCTTCGTTCAGCCGATCCCACGCTGCTTCAATGTACTTCCTTTCCCTACATCTGTCTCAGTAACAGCGCCTCCTGTGATGATGTTCCGCATGTCAACACGGGAGGCGCTGTTACTGAGACAGATGCTGGGAAAGGAAGTACATTGAAGCAGCGTGAGATCGGCTATTCTGCTGAAGAAAGGTGATTATGCCCGCTCCCACCACCACTGCAGCACCTACCTATCTAAGCTATACTGCAGCACCTACCTACCTAATCTATACTGCAGCACCTACCTACCCACCTTATCTATACTGCAGCACCTACCAACCTAACCTATACTGCAGCACCTACCTACCTAATCTATACTGCAGCACCTACCTACCTAACCTATACTGCAGCACCTACCTACCTATATACTGCAGCACCTACCTACCTACGTAATCTATACTGCAGCACCTACCTGCCTAATCTATACTGTAGCACCTACCTACCGAACCTATACTGCAGCACCTACCTACCTAATCTATACTGCAGCACCTACCTACCTACCTAACCTATACTGCAGCACCTACCTAACCTATACTGCAGTCACTTACCTACCTAACCTATACAGCAGGCACCTACTTATCTAAGCTATACTGCAATCACTTACCTACCTAACCTATACTGCAGTCACCTACCTAACCTATACTGGCACCTACCTATCTAAGCTGTACTGCAGTCACCTACCTATCTAACCTGTACAGCAGTCACTTATCTACCTAACCTATATTGCAGTTACCTAACTATCTAACCTACACTGGCACCTACCTATCTAACCTATAAAGCAGTCACTTACCTATCTAACCTATACAGCAGTCACTTACCTACCTAACCTATACTGCAGCACCTACCTAACCTATGCTGCAGTCACTTACCTACCTAACCTATACAGCAGGCACCTACTTATCTAAGCTATACTGCAATCACTTACCTACCTAACCTATACTGCAGTCACCTACCTAACCTATACTGGCACCTACCTATCTAAGCTGTACTGCAGTCACCTACCTATCTAACCTGTACAGCAGTCACTTATCTACCTAACCTATATTGCAGTCACCTAACTATCTAACCTACACTGGCACCTACCTATCTAACCTATAAAGCAGTCACTTACCTATCTAACCTATACAGCAGTCACTTACCTACCTAACCTATACTGCAGCACCTACCTAACCTATGCTGCAGTCACTTACCTACCTAACCTATACAGCAGGCACCTACTTATCTAAGCTATACTGCAATCACTTACCTACCTAACCTATACTGCAGTCACCTACCTAACCTATACTGGCACCTACCTATCTAAGCTGTACTGCAGTCACCTACCTATCTAACCTGTACAGCAGTCACTTATCTACCTAACCTATATTGCAGTCACCTAACTATCTAACCTACACTGGCACCTACCTATCTAACCTATACTGCAGTCACTTACCTACCTAAACTATACTGCAGTCACCTACCTATCTAACTTATATTGCAGTCACCTACCTACCTAACCTATGCAGCAGACACCTACCTATCTAACCTATACTGGGGGCATCTACCTATCTAACATGTACTGCAGGCACCTAGCTGATTAACACATACTGGTGGCACCTACGTAGCTAACCTATACTGTGGGCACCTATACCCGGCTCCACGGTGGGGGGGGGGGGGCGATTTTTACACCCTCGCCCTGGGTGAAATTTAGAAACTGCCCTGCATGGGCATCTGTGCTACCCCATGTACACTGTTCCATAAAGCTGATGGGATCCACATTCCCCTAGTGGGTGTGGTCAAGCTCTGTAATCCACAGTGAGGGCGAGAGCCAATCTGCGCTCTCCACCTCATTCTGTGTCCATGGTGTCCCATTTGGGTGGGCGAGAGTGGGAGTATGTGGGTTGGAATGGGTGGCGTCAATGCCATTTGGCTGGGCAGAGTGGTGTGACGTGTTGTATGGAATCAACCACGCAACTGGCATCACACCAGTGAACATTTTAAGGGATTTAAGGGTTTGTAACCTATTGACAACTTTACACTAACCATAAGTAATCTTATGGTTAGTGCTAAAATATATTTATAATAAATTACAATTTTGCAGTGCAAGCTCAGAATCCACAAAATTTGAATTTGTTTAAAAAATTCTAGGCAGAGTTTTGGAATTTGGCTGGATTCAGAATTCAGTAATTCCATCCAGTGCTGCTCGGATACCCCTTTTCAAAATCCAAATCCGATTCGGATCCGGATACCCAGATATCCGATCCGGCTCGCATATCCAAGTTCAAACTTTTGTGATCCGAATCCGAATTGGATATCCGACCTCAGTATCCGGGGTATCCGGGCGGATTTAAATATCCGGATAGCAAAACAGGAAGTGGCCTTTAAATAGTTTCTAAAACGTTTTTTATGGTAAATGAGGCATGTAGCATCATGTTTTGTTTTTTTTAAAGGGAAACACTAATTGATTATGTGGGGAATTAAACCCCCCCCCCCCCCCTGTCAATTAACATCAGGACAAGGTTCCAGACAGCGGTTGTACAGCCCACAATTGTGTCCAAAGTCCAACCGCACAACTGGGACATGACAGTTTTCAGGCTGGACACCTCCAAAAAATTACACAGCAATTGTGTTCAGATAATCACTATGGCACCTAGTGTTGGTACCACGGAACACTTAAAACATTAAAAAGGAGAGGTTCCAGGAAGCGGTCGCACTGCCGCAGTTGGGGCCTCCCCACAACTGGGACAGCACAGTTATCATCCCAGACACCTCCAAAAAATTACACAGCAATTGTGTTCAGATAATCACCATGGCACCTAGTCTTGGTACCACGGCACAGGTAAAACATTAAAAAGGAGAGGTTCCAGGAAGCAGTCGTGCTGCCGCAGTTGGGGGCCTTGGGCCTCCCAACAACTGGGACAGCACAGTTATCATCCCAGACACCTCCAAAAAATTACACAGCAATTGTGTTCAGATAATCACCATGGCACCTAGTCTTGGTACCACAGCACAGTAACACATAAAGTAGGGATGCTCATCACGGAATAATCATGAGTAACCACAGTGATTACTCGTGATTCAAATTAGCTGTCATTGCTCCAGCTGAGCGGGTAGATGCGGCGGTGTTAATTACCCATAATGACCCTCTCCGCCCAGCGTTTCAATGTGCTTGCAAGCGTCTATTGGATGCATTGCAATCCTCGCTATGGAGCACCGGATGGAGGAAGTGCCCCATAGCAAGGCTTGAAACGGGTCCAACAGATTCCGTGATGAGCATCCCTGGTGTAAAGAATAGGGATGTGTGAAGAAACGCGGAAGAGCTGCTGCCATGAGTCAGCGGGAAGCGGCTCTTTCCACGCATGGCGTGGTGGAACGCGGAAAAACCGTCGCGTCGGACGCGGCGGTTAGCGCGCATGGGCCTGTTTCAAGTAGTCTGACCCAGCGCGGGGAGGCTGCCGCCGGGGCTGATGGCGGTGCGACCAACCCCGCGCATGAGGCAGCAAGCACATTGCAAGACAGTACTGGTGTGGCTGGGACTGATAGTCCACCAAGATTCAGAATGACGCGCGTGCGCGCAGAGAGGCAAAACTTATATGGCAGCCAGAAGTAGGTCAGCTGACCAAGCTGGTCAGCTGACAATTCCGTGTCCTCTCATTGGTCCAGCACTTAGGGAGGTGCTGGAAAGTAGCTGTGTATATATACTGCTGGCTGTTCAGTTGCTGGTTGTCTGGCGTTGCGATCACTATGTGGTAGCACTCAGACCTGAGTCAGATCCTAAAGTGTGCCGGGACCAGCTGGAGCTGTAATCCTACACTTAGCTAGATTCTGTTGATAGTTTAAAGTACTAGTTTGTTTGTGATTATCTGTTATGACCGTTTGCTTGCCTGACTACTCTTCTGAACTCTGATCCTGTACCTCGCTATTCTGATACTCTGTTGCCGAACCCCGTCTCGCCCTAAGACTACGCATCTGTCTCCTGATTCTGTACCTCGATATTTCTGATACCCTGTTGCCGAACCCTGCTTGTTTATTCATCCCCTCATCTGTCTTCTGAATCTGTACTGTATCTGGCTGTGTGGTTACGACCTGGCTTGGCCGACCTCGAGAACCGACCTTACTGTTAGAGGCGGTTCCCAGTCCTGGTAGTGACACTTTCCCCTGAGTGTCACTCTCAGGTTGTCCTTCCTACTCTCAACCTGACTCCTCCTCCCGGGAGGGTTTAGGTCTTCATAAGGAATTTGTGCAGTACTCCTTACTGCTCTGAGGCCTAGTCCTCTAAGTATTACAGTTGCACCAAACACTCTTACTCAACTCAGGTGTCCAGAGGTTAGCATATATATCTGATTATCGGTGATACTGGTGATACTGCAGATCATCAATAATCTGGTATATATCTGTATTCCCAGTGATACTGCAGATCACCGGTAATCAGATCCTCTCTGTGTTACACCGATCGTTACAGGATGACAATGCTTAGGAGACCTCATGGAGAAACGTGATCAGTTTAATTAGATAATAGATTTGTAAGGTCTGATTTACTGTGATTACTTCCTGCTTTAAGGCATGATTATGTCCAGCAAACTATAGCCTTACAAATCTATCAGCTGATTAATCTGATCCCATGATTCTCCATGAGTTCTCCTAAGCATTAACATCCAAATAAACATGGGACAGACCAGTGACAGACCAGTGACAGAAGCATCTCTTTACACTATTAAAATACAATGTTATTTAGGTTTATTAAACATAGGAAAGGTGGACACGATGAAATAAGGTATAATTCAGTTTATATTTAAAGTATTCAAACAAAAGCTGTGCAGAGATAACTTGTAACAGAGATGTGAAACCCAGCAAATTTTTTGTCCACTGGGTCCCACTCAGGACACTCTGCCTCAACTCTGAGGACTGTATAAAGTCTTGCATGTCCCCTTGACAGCCCATAAAATGTTCTTGCCAGCACCATAAAAAAACCTCCTTTTTTCTTGGCTTATACAGTGTCGGCTTCATGCTGCAGATTGGTGGTGCAGCCACTACACTGCCAAAAACAGGCCTTTGGGGATTACCGTAGAAACACGATTAGGGGAGCTCTGAGCTGGTGGAAAATAGTATAAATTTATTGCGATATCAAAATTCAATAGGCACATGACATACACTGACATACAAAACATGTACCCTCCCAATAAAAACACTGAAGGAGATGGCCGGCATCTGGGGCAATGGCATGTGAATTGGAGTGCACTCCTATATAGTCACTGCGCATACATGTATGATTTTTTCTTCAGGCCCAATGACAGCAACCAACTCCAGACAAACAGCGGAAGAAATCAACTGAAAGGAATCAGCCCATATATGTGAACAACATGGTATACGCCTCTGCAATCAGCATACGCTCTCATTACAGACACAGATAGTGTCTAACCTCAACCCCCAGCCACACTGCTTTCCGATTTTCATTAGCACTCACGTGACCTATTCAGATGGTAGGTAGTGGTTCATGGCATATATCGCCAGCTCCAGATGGGTCCTTCAAGGCTCTGCTTGGCTTACGTGTGGCCTGTGGACTGTGTGCGGGGGGAGGAAGAGAAGCGGAGGCATGGGCAATGATCTCAGGACGGACTTCCGCGTTCAGCAGCGTCTCACGTGACGCGTTTCATCACGACCCACGTGATTTCATCAGACGTGACGTAGGACGGGTAGCGTAAGTTCTTATAGGCACAGGGAGACGCCCCCTTCTCAGGCTGCTCAGCAGCGTAAAAGAACAATTAAAAAGTCAGTGTCCATCTTGTGGCCAAAATTCAACACTGCAGGGACAGCACTAGACTCCCTAGAGGAAAGACTTTATATTCAAATCTTTGTTAAGTCCCTTCGGATGTAGGCTCTCACATTTATAAATCCACATGGACTCCTTCCTTAGGAGTTGTTTATCATAGTCCCCACGTCGTGGACTAATATTCAATTTATAAATGCCCATGAATCTCAGGCCAGAAACATCAGAATTGTGGGCAGATTTGAAATGCAAAGCCAGAGGATTTAATCTCTTTTTATCTATAGTGGTACTCCTAATATTGTTTATATGTTCACCTATACGTACATTCAATGGTCTATATGTTTTCCCAATATAAATAAGATCACAAGGACATCTGATCTGATACACTACTCGGGTAGTAGTACATGTGATATGATCATTAATAAAGAACGATTTGGATCTGTCATAATTAAAGAATTGGTTACCTTTTTGTGCATATCTGCACACATCACAGTCCAGACACTTTTGCATACATTTTTTGCACTTATGCCCATGGTGATTGCTCCACCCAAACTCACTTCTGACCAATAGGTCATTTAGATTGGTACCTCTCTTTGCGGCCATATGTGGGTACTCCCCCACTATCCTGGCCATAATCGGGTCCCTACGTAGCAAATGCCAATGCCTTTGTAGGATCTGTTTAATTTCCATGAAGTGAGCATTGTATGGAGTCACCACCCGTGGGATGTTGTCACCATTTTTTTCCTTCCTTCTTTTACCTATTAAAAGGTCATTTCTGTTCCTCGCTAGCGCTCTTTTGTATGCAGTAATGATAATCCTATTGGGATAACCCCTTGCCCGCAATCTAGCCCTCAAATCTCCCGCTTCCCTTTCAAAGTCAGCAATATTGCTGCAGTTCCTACGAAGTCGCAGGAACTGACCAGTGGGAACAGCCCACTTTTGTGCCGGGAGATGAGAGCTTTCCGCGGACAAGAGGGTATTCCCAGCTGTAGGTTTTCTGTATGTGCTAGTAACCAAAGCTGTACCCTCCTTTTTAATGGTCAAATCCAAGAAGGAGATTTCTTTTTCATCACACGTGTATGTTAAGAAAATATTCCTATTATTTGTATTTAATTCAGCAACAAAGGACTTAAGATCTTGGTTTGTCCCCTTCCACAACACTAGGATGTCATCCACATACCGGATCCAGAGGGCGACGTGCTCCGCATACCCACGAGTGCACCTCACCACCTCCTGCTCCCAATAACCAAGGTGAATGCACGCGTAGGATGGGGAGCACGCCGCCCCCATAGTCACCCCCCTTTTCTGTCTATAGATGGAACCATCGAACTCAAAAAAATTGTTATCAAGTATCAATTTCATAGCGTCCAAAACAAAGTCGGCGTGACTCACATGGTCCTTGTAATGACAATTTAAATAATATTCAAAAGCCTCCAGACCTTTTGCATTAGGGATAGAGGTAAAAAGGGACTCGACATCGAGTCCCACCAGCAGCCAGTCCTCTTCAACATATACTCCCTCGATGCCAGCCAGCACATCCCCGGTATCCATAACAAAGGAAGGTAAATTAGTGACAATATTCTTAACTTTTAAATCCACGTAAGTGGCCAGTTTTTCCAAAGGGCCATTATTACCCGAAACTATCGGGCGGCCCGGGGGATTAATTAAATTCTTGTGTGTCTTTGGCAAAAAATAAAAAGTAGGGATAGTATATTCAGAAACCAACAAAAATTTCAACTCCTTTTCGGTCAGAACTCCCTCCAAGAAACCCCACTGCATTTTTAAATTAATTTTCTCCATCAGTTCCCTGAATGGGCTGACACTTATTCTTTTATAAGTGGATCTATCATTTAATAATCGTCTAGCCTCTTTTTCATAGTTGTCCCTAGTCATCAACACAACATTCCCTCCCTTGTCGCTCTTTTTAATAACGATTTTTTGGTTTGACTGCAGTGATTTCAGGGCTTCTCTCTCCATTTTGGAAAGATTGTCCCTACCTTTCTTCTCCCAGTCAATTCCTTTTAAGTCCTCAGCTACAAGATCCATGAACATGGATGCATGTCTATTTGAGCCAAGGGAGGGCATGAAGTTCGATCTAGGGAACAACTTTACATGCAAATCACTTGGATTGGGTATTAGATCAACCTCCTCCAGCAGGAGATCTAGATCATAATCGTCCACATCAATAGGGGAAGGGGGGGCACATACCGAGGATGTGCCGGGGGCATCAGGGGAGTACATGCGCTTTAAGAGGACCCTGCGCAAAAAAAGTTGAACATCCTTGAAGGCCTCAAATTCACAGCCACCCTGTTTTGGACAGAAACTAAGCCCTCTCTTCAACAGAGACATTTGGGTATCTGAAAAAACTTCATCTGTTAAGTTCACTACATCCAGAGACTCCCCAGGGGGGCCTTCATCTACATCTAACGGGACGACCCCTTGTTCTGCCTCTGTCTCGTCTGCATACCTGTCTCCTCTTGCTCTTCCTCTTCTTCCTCTCCTCCTTTTCTTTTTCCTAAAAAACGGGGGTCATTACGTCTATCTTTGTTCTTATGACTATTGTTCCTTCGTCTTCTATTGTTTCTTTTCCCTTTACCCCTGGGATTACCTGAGCCTGAACCCTCCTCATGTCCTGAGGTGTCAGCCCCTGATTCCTACAGCTGGGAATACCCTCTTGTCCGCGGAAAGCTCTCATCTCCCGGCACAAAAGTGGGCTGTTCCCACTGGTCAGTTCCTGCGACTTCGTAGGAACTGCAGCAATATTGCTGACTTTGAAAGGGAAATGACCTTTTAATAGGTAAAAGAAGGAAGGAAAAAAAATGGTGACAACATCCCACGGGTGGTGACTCCATACAATGCTCACTTCATGGAAATTAAACAGATCCTACAAAGGCATTGGCATTTGCTACGTAGGGACCCGATTATGGCCAGGATAGTGGGGGAGTACCCACATATGGCCGCAAAGAGAGGTACCAATCTAAATGACCTATTGGTCAGAAGTGAGTTTGGGTGGAGCAATCACCATGGGCATAAGTGCAAAAAAGGTATGCAAAAGTGTCTGGACTGTGATGTGTGCAGATATGCACAAAAAGGTAACCAATTCTTTAATTATGACAGATCCAAATCGTTCTTTATTAATGATCATATCACATGTACTACTACCCGAGTAGTGTATCAGATCAGATGTCCTTGTGATCTTATTTATATTGGGAAAACATATAGACCATTGAATGTACGTATAGGTGAACATATAAACAATATTAGGAGTACCACTATAGATAAAAAGAGATTAAATCCTCTGGCTTTGCATTTCAAATCTGCCCACAATTCTGATGTTTCTGGCCTGAGATTCATGGGCATTTATAAATTGAATATTAGTCCACGACGTGGGGACTATGATAAACAACTCCTAAGGAAGGAGTCCATGTGGATTTATAAATGTGAGAGCCTACATCCGAAGGGACTTAACAAAGATTTGAATATAAAGTCTTTCCTCTAGGGAGTCTAGTGCTGTCCCTGCAGTGTTGAATTTTGGCCACAAGATGGACACTGACTTTTTAATTGTTCTTTTACGCTGCTGAGCAGCCTGAGAAGGGGGCGTCTCCCTGTGCCTATAAGAACTTACGCTACCCGTCCTACGTCACGTCTGATAAAATCACGTGGGTCGTGATGAAACGCGTCACGTGAGACGCTGCTGAACGCGGAAGTCCGTCCTGAGATCATTGCCCATGCCTCCGCTTCTCTTCCTCCCCCCGCACACAGTCCACAGGCCACACGTAAGCCAAGCAGAGCCTTGAAGGACCCATCTGGAGCTGGTGATATACGCTATGAACCACTACCTACCATCTGAATAGGTCACGTGAGTGCCAATGAAAATCGGAAAGCAGTGTGGCTGGGGGTTGAGGTTAGACACTATCTGTGTCTGTAATGAGAGCGTATGCTGATTGCAGAGGCGTATACCATGTTGTTCACATATATGGGCTGATTCCTTTCAGTTGATTTCTTCCGCTGTTTGTCTGGAGTTGGCTGCTGTCATTGGGCCTGAAGAAAAAATCATACATGTATGCGCAGTGACTATATAGGAGTGCACTCCAATTCACATGCCATTGCCCCAGATGCCGGCCATCTCCTTCAGTGTTTTTATTGGGAGGGTACATGTTTTGTATGTCAGTGTATGTCATGTGCCTATTGAATTTTGATATCGCAATAAATTTATACTATTTTCCACCAGCTCAGAGCTCCCCTAATCGTGTTTGCATATATTTATGGGTGAGACTAGCCTATTAGGGTGATATCCCGTACCTCCCCCTTGTTTTTGCTTTGGGGATTACCGCGTTGGTACGCGGTAATCCCCGTCTGACGCTCACTTACTGTTGGGCATTCAATGACATGCACAGAAGCGTATTGTTAAATACGTTGAAAACTGTGCCGGGTGTTTTAATGACAGGCACAATACCATAGACTTACATGACTTCCGGTCCGATGCAGATCGCCGCACGGTAACGTAGGTATGGACGCGTGTTGGATAGGGCGCTTTCATCGCAACGTACTGCAACGTGGGGAGTGTGAACTCCCCCATAAACTTTTATTAGGCTGCGGTGGGGTGCTATAAATTTACCGCACCACTTCAGCGTGAAAGGACCCTAAAGGTATTCGGATTCAACATTTGACCATCCCAAAGAATTTTGGCCGGTTCAATCGAATGGCCAACAAATCAGAGAGCTATTTGACCAACACTACGTAAAATGCACAAAAACTGTAATGTGGGATCTGATTGGTTGCTGTGACTTAAAGCAGCATTGTTTCCTTTGCAGCGAGCCTGTCATTTAAGAATACATATCTGCAGTTTTGTGCTGAACGCACTCAGAAGCTTTTTCCCACAGTGTGAATCGCAGCTTCATATCGTGACCTAAACCAGCATTAAAATGCCAAGCCACAAGCTTTCCATTTCTTGCACATATTATTTTGGGAACAGAGAAAGGAGAAAACATTAGATATTAAATGGCCTGGAAGGAAATGTTAATAATTTCATTTTCTATAGTAAAAGAAAGAAAGGGGGAAAAAATCCCTCCATTAGCAAAATTCCCAGACGGTACATATTAATTAAAAATAATTGTAAGACTAAATGTAAAAAGTGACACTTCTGCAGGGAATTGCGGCAATGTTAAGAAACAGCTTGCCATCTTTTTTAACTTGCAGAGACTGAGAGTCCCGTATCCATTAACCTATTTGCAGCAGCAGTATGGTTAAAGGGAAAAGCTTAGTCATGTTTTACTTTTTGCTTAATGTATTAATTAGAATAAGTACATATAGCTTATATATGGAAATTGCTAAGTGTTCAAAATTAATTTTTCATATTTGTTTAGCAATCTACCTGCTAGTGGGGCCGCTAAGTGTTGTGAATAGAAAATGTTGTGTTTTTACTGAGTTGCAGTGAGGATAACTCCATGGCATAAAATTAGACTTAATCAGATCCATCACTGTCTCGTCTCTTTTCACGACATTACTGGGTCATGGGAATTGGTTACTGAGATCTTACAGACTTGTTTACCACAATAGTAAGGTAAAGAGGTTCTCTGCTCATAAACTACAGGCAGTGAGGCAGGGCCTCGGTATAAGCCACGTGGGGGCCTCAGGGCAAAACAAAACTTGAGGGTCCCCTATCTTACCTTAGCTATGGCAGCATCCGGGGCCCTGCTCCACCGGAACCCCCAGGTGGTCTCCAACCAACTGCTCACCACTGCCTCCTGCATGTTCCGTAGCTGAGCGGCCTTGTAGTAACTCACCTGCCCTGGTGGCTGCTCTGTTCAGATCTCCGTCTTCAGGGTGTATCAGCTACTGATTGGGGTGAAGTTCAATCCTTGGTTAAAGTTGCTTTTGTTCGTAATATTATGTATTACATCCTTTATTATTAATAACAGCTTGCAATCTTTTGTGATAGTTATTAATAAAGGAGTAGGGTTAGTCTTCAAATTCAGGCCACCATTCACTTCCACATTACAATGGTTATTGAGTATTCCTATAATGTCCAATGCTATAATGCCCAGATAGATAGATAGATTGTTACAGTCGTGTTATCCTGCTATATTATTCGCCACTTTAGGTCAGTGCTCATTATCATCATAGAGTAAAAGTTGTTCATAGAGTTTGACACATAACAAGCCTTGCAAAAATTACTCCATACAATTAGGTTATCCTGCTATTCTATCCGACACTTAAAGTCAGTGTTCTTCATCATCAGCATCATCATCATCATCATCATTATCATCATCATTATCATCATTAACATCTCAGTTGAATGCACAAAAGTTTGTTCGGAGATTTTGATGTATAACATATCTGCAAATGGTGTAAGAAAACAAACTCGTACTAAATGCATCAAAAACAGTGGAACTGGCCATGGACTTTAGGATGTGCCCTTCTACAACCTCCCCCATCTCCATCGAGGGTACTGAGGTCCCCAAAGTGTCAAGTGTTTGGTTCTTAGGCACCAACATCACCAGGGCTGTTTCTAGACTTTTTGCTGCCTGAAGAAAACTTGTGAGGATGCACCCCCACCCCCGTTTGGAATGACCGCGCAGCACCCGACAATTTACTCTGCTTCATTTCATGTTCTCACATGACATGCTGCAGCTCAATACAATTGCACACTGGCTGACTGTGAGTCTGTGACAAAAAAACTGCTGTTTACCCTCAGCCACTCCATTCCTCCTCAGGAAGGTACACACCGTACTAAATGCCCCTGTACAAAATGCTGCCCCTGAAATCTCTGTGCCTGATGCAAATGTTTCACCTTGTTTCATGACAGAACCAGCCTTGACCATCACAAACAATCTGCGGTAGGGGGAGAACACCAGCATAGTCCAGAAGAAGGCTCAGCAAAGACTGTTATTCCTGAGACAACTGAGGAAGTTCAGCATGCCACTGGAAGTGCTGACTTGCTTCTATACTGCCACTATCAAGTCCATCCTCTGTTCCTCCATTGTCGTCTAGTACGCAGGCAGATCCGCAAGCGATAGGATCAAACTTCAAAGAGTCATAAACACTGCAGAGAGGTTCATCTGGTCACGCCTGCCACCTCTGGACCTCTTACACACCTCTCGTTTGAGGTCTAGGGCATTCAAGATTCTCAACAACCCCTCCCACCCCGCCATGCACTACTTCAGCCACCTCCCCTCTGGTCGCACCCTCAAAATCATCTCTACCAGAACCACCATGCTCAGGAACCCTTTCTTCCCCCAGGCTGTCCTTCTCCCACGCTTATGTTCCTGGCACCCTTTTCTTGCACTGTCAACCGCCGCCTCCCCCTGTCTTATCTGTATGTCTTTATACCTGTTCTAATGTCTGATAACTGCTCTTTTATCTTATGCCACTTGTACCATAAATAATTCTGCATGCAACCTGGTTGCAGTTGGTGATTAAAGTGATTCTGATAACATATCTTACGTAACGTAGCCAATAAGATTTGAATATCCTGCTATATTATTTACTACTTTAGGCCAGTGTTCATCATCATCATCACAGTTCAAACATACACATTATTTTTTTTTTTTTGTGAAAGTAGTCAAACTCAATGCTACTCACAGTTTCCATTAAGTGTACATTTAAGTTAGAATTATTCACATGTTGTTGGCTATCTCTAATAGCATTGGCAACCCTGGAATTTAATTTAAGGAGAGTCAAAGACAGTGACAGTAGCCATTGTATGTGCGTCAGTCAGACACATCAAAAAGTTGGATTTGCTTACTTAAAGGACATCCGAAGTGGTCCAGTGGTAGAAAGCTTTACTTAGCAAAAGATACTGCGCTCAGTGTCCCTGATGTTAGCAGTCCAGGCAGCACACTATAGAGAGATAAAGTTCCCAAGATAATCCAGTCGAGATAGCAGCGCCAGCACTGTCAGTTTGAACCTTCACAGGACCTTTAAAGATAAGCAGAGTACAAGGGGAATGCCCTCATAGCGGGTAACACTTTTAACACAACACCCCTGTGCTCAAAAGGGTAGTGCTGAGGAGATTAAGGCTACCACCAATAGGATAGGAGGATATCACACTCCCCCCCGTTTGCCCCTGCTCACCAGATCACTGCTTGATAGTAAGCATATCAAATCCAATGGCGATATCTATAAAGCATACAGAGAGACAGCCTCTCATAGTGTAAAAAGTTTAATAAGGCACCCAGGCCCCGTAAAAAACCTATGTACACTTTGTTTAAAAGCAATACATAGTTACAGATCCAATGCCGCCTCCGAACGCCTCCTGCGTGTCCCCGGCTGGACTCCTCTGTAAAGCGAGCGTGCGTGCGTCCTCCCAAGCTCCGCCCTACGCGTTTCGTCACAGGTTGTGACTCATCAGGGGCTGGAGTGCGCACGCGTCCCCCCGCATTAAGTATGCGTGGCCGCACCCACCCCTCGCGTCCCAGCCAACCAGCCTGAGCACTAACTGGAGCCTGGATAGCGCAAGAGGCGGACGGCTCACAATCTCGCATCCCTTGCATACCCCCCGACCAAATATCCATCCCACGCCAGTACTGCTATGATATCCACAGCTAAATAATGCATACTACCCCACCCACCCTCCACCCCCATACTCCCCCACTGCATGGTACAAATTTATAATATAGAAATATAGAATCATATAGAACTCCACATGTCAACATCATATGCATCCATATGTTACCCCGTGCAGAGCGCATCATGCACCACCACTATATATGCGCCGTTATATATAGCATATATCCACCATTATCCATAACACTATATACCAGCCTATCCTTTACCCTTACGATCCATTACTCCATATCCATAATTAACCTCCTGTTTAAGGCAGCACTCTACTCTACATTTAAATGCCCTAATCGTTTGACAAAAAACAGTTGATGTCAACTTCTATATTCAACCCTTGTGGGGTCAATGTATGCAGGTAATATATCCATTTAGTTTCCATCCTACAGAGTTCTCGGAGCCTATTGCAACCCCTCCAGTGTGTGTTTAATTTTTCTATACCGCATATCTCCATATCACTCGGGTTGCATGCATGTTGTTTTTTAAAATGCGCAGGCACACTATGGTTCTCATGCCCACTTTTAACCTTATATATATGCTCTCCTGTTCTCTCCTTTAGTTCACGCGTTGTGCGGCCTACATATTGGTATCCGCACCTGCATCGTAATAGATATACCACATATTTGGTTGAGCAGGTAATAAATGACCTGATCTTATACTTTTGTTTTGTTATAAAAGATTCAAACTCATATTTCACACGTTTATTGGCATTATTCAATTTACATCCCTGGCATCTACCACACGGGTAAAACCCTGGTTTCTGCCAGAGGTTATCCCTTTGTATACGTGGAGGGTCCACACAACTTGGGACCAACTTGTCCCGTAGATTGGGCGCCCTGCGATATATAAATGCAGGTTTGTTAGGTAGGGCCCTAGATAGCGTTTGGTCGCACATTAAAACCTGCCAATGTTTTTTAACGATTTTCTCGACTTCCCTATGCTGTAAACTAAACTCACTTATAAAAGCAGTGTTAGGTGGCTTTTTGGCAGTTCTCTTATTATCCCCAATGAGATCATTTCTCTGCATTCCTCGTACTTGTTCCACCGTCCTATCAAGTGTGGACTCATTATACCCCTTCTGCAGGAACCGTTTTTTTAAAACCTCAGCTTGTGTATCAAAGTCAGAGATATTAGTGCAGTTTCTACGCACCCTTATCATCTGTCCCTTTGGTATAGCTCTAACCCAATTTGGATGATGACAGCTATCAACTGGTATAAAGCCATTCCGGTCGGTTTTCTTAAAGAAGCATTTGGTGTTCAATTCATTGTTATCCACACGAATATTAAGATCCAGGAAGTGTATCTCAGTTCTACTGCATTCCAAGGTAAGCTGTATATTCGGTTCAAGACCATTGATTTCACCAATGAACTCCCTAAACTCAGACTCCCGGCCATTCCACACAATCAGAAGGTCGTCAATGAAACGCCACCATGCAGTAATTTCCTGGCCACCCCTTGCTATGGCTCTTTCCTCCCATAGCGCCATGTACAGATTAGCTAGGGATGGGGCAAACGATGCCCCCATCGCACAACCATATTTCTGTACATAGTACTCACCCTTATACCAAAAATAATTATTCACAAGTGCAAATTTTAAGACCTTCAATAAAAACTCAATTTTTTATAGTTTGCATTTTCCCGTCCAGCAACAGGTAATGTTTGACGGCATCAATCCCCCCCTGATGAGGTATGTTCGTATACAAAGAGCTCACGTCTGCTGTCCCCAATAACGTACGCTCACTAACATTGATAGTTTGCAATACCTGCAATGTATGGGTGGTATCCTTTAATACATGCGGCAAATTTCCCACTAATGGTTGTAAGTATTTATCCAAATATATGCCCACTCTGTGAGTAATTGATCCAATGCCGCTAATAATTGGTCTCCCTGGTGGATGTACAGGGTCTTTATGCACCTTAGGTGTTTGATATATAATGGGTGTACGGGGGGCTGAGGGGATAAGATACTTGAATTCATGATCTGACACCATCCCCTCCGCCAGTCCTTCACGTAATAAGGTAATGAGTTCCCTTTTGAATTTATGTATGGGATTACCAGGTAGTTTTGCATATGTGCCCGGGTCAAATACAATCTTATCTAGTTCACCAAAGTACTGTTCTTTACTTAGTACCACAACCCCCCCCCCCCCCCCCCCCCCTTATCAGCTGGTCTAATGACCAAATTTTTTTTCCTCAAGTAGAGTTTTAGCTTGTTGTTGGGTACCCCACAAGTTTCTACTAGGGATGGCCTCTATATCCTTCAACACTAGCTTTTTGAACACTTCTATAGCATTCTGACTCCCATTGTTTTGTGGATTAAATGTGGAATTATTCCGGAGATTAGTGTACTGGTATTGTGGGCCACTCACCGCCTTCTGATTGGGTCCCTCTTTGTCCAAAAAATATCGCCTTAAATTAATTTTCCTAACAAATTTGTTGACATCAATATATGTACTGAATTTATTCAGATTCTTAGGAGGGGCATATTTTAGCCCTTTATCCAAAGTCCTCATCTCATCCTTAGTAAGGGCAGTACCACTCAAATTAAAAATTCCCTCCCCGGCTACCTCCTTCCTCTTTTGTTTTCTGTATCCTCCCCTACATCCCCTTCTGCCCGTCTTTTTCTTGCTTGTCCTGGTGTGTACATAAGTTCCTCGTCCCCCCCCTCCCCATACCCCATATTGTGGCCTCTCCCCAAAAAATGATCACTGTGACCCGCGTATCCGTCATGTTCCAATCCTTGGAACCGATTGTGGGTGGGCACCCCATACTGGCCATTGAATTGTGGATTCCGGAGGCCCCTTCCCCTTCCCCCCCCTGCTCCCCCATGGCGAGGTAGGACCCCCATATGCCCCTTGGGGTTGAAATTCCCCATTTCTTGGACCCCTTGGTTGGTACACAGGATTGGGGTTGGGGTTACGAGGTCTTGGCCCGTATTGGTTACCCCTCGGTGCCTGATATTGACCTCTCGGTTGTGGTTGTCCCCTAGGTTGCGGGGTGGGCTGGATTGGGGTGGGTTTGGGTTGCCCTCCTTCTTCACCTCCCTGTCCAGTTGTACCTTCACTTTTCTTTTTCTGCTGCCACTTATATACATTCCCAGTACTGTATAATTCCAAGTCACGTGTATATTGCTTATGTTTATCTATCACAATTTCCTTCTCTAATTTAACTAGTGACTCCTGGATATATTTGGACCTGCCAGTGTATTCATCAGATTCTTTATACGGTTCCAATCTCACTCGTATCTCCTCTACCTCTTTTGATAGTCGTTCAAGTCTCATGTTTTTTCTATTAATAAACAATTTGATCAACCCCTGACCACATTTTTCCACATACTCATAAAGATCTTTGTCGTTAACTTCCCCTTCCTCTCCATCATTAGGGGTAACCTCCCACCTATATCTATGTGGTACCATGCCTTTCCTAGCATATTTTTCAAGGGTAGCTTTATTCCACCATGTTTGTAATTCCTTATTCATAGTAGTATGCAAAAGCTTAAAGTCCTGTTCCATTGTATGCGTACTTGCGGGTAAAGTTTCATCAAACAATTTATCCAGATCTATATCTCTCCTTCTTCTATACTTAAATAGATCCATTTTAATTACTTATCACCTTCTTGACACGTGCGCAAATAACCAGTACCCGGCAGACCAGTGTAAAAAAATACTTAGCAAAAGATACTGCGCTCAGTGTCCCTGATGTTAGCAGTCCAGGCAGCACACTATAGAGAGATAAAGTTCCCAAGATAATCCAGTCGAGATAGCAGCGCCAGCACTGTCAGTTTGAACCTTCACAGGACCTTTAAAGATAAGCAGAGTACAACGGGGAATGCCCTCATAGCGGGTAACACTTTTAACACAACACCCCTGTGCTCAAAAGGGTAGTGCTGAGGAGATTAAGGCTACCACCAATAGGATAGGAGGATATCACACTCCCCCCCGTTTGCCCCTGCTCACCAGATCACTGCTTGATAGTAAGCATATCAAATCCAATGGCGATATCTATAAAGCATACAGAGAGACAGCCTCTCATAGTGTAAAATGTTTAATAAGGCACCCAGGCCCCGTAAAAAACCTACCTACGGGGCCTGGGTGCCTTATTAAACTTTTTACACTATGAGAGGCTGTCTCTCTGTATGCTTTATAGATATCGCCATTGGATTTGATATGCTTACTATCAAGCAGTGATCTGGTGAGCAGGGGCAAACGGGGAGGAGTGTGATATCCTCCTATCCTATTGGTGGTAGCCTTAATCTCCTCAGCACTACCCTTTTGAGCACAGGGGTGTTGTGTTAAAAGTGTTACCCGCTATGAGGGCATTCCCCGTTGTACTCTGCTTATCTTTAAAGGTCCTGTGAAGGTTCAAACTGACAGTGCTGGCGCTGCTATCTCGACTAGAAAGCTTTACTTGCCCGGGGCTTCTTTCAGCCCCTAGAAGTCTGGTCTCATGCTGTATTTTCATCTTCCTCCAGGGCCCTGCTCTCAGCCCCATAAGGACCCTGGTTAAAGATGGTAATGCAGTGTGGGACCAGAGAGACTTCTAGGATCTATAAGATAAACCTTCTACCATTGGCTTACCTCAAGTGTCCTTTAAACAATCAAGCAAAAAAGAGCCAATTAGGGAAGCTGAAAATATTAATATTTCTCATCGATCTTGACTATTATTAATATTTAAAAAAAGTATCTGCATTCAAGATCTACAGCACACCCACTCCTGTATAATGATTCCATAATATAATTTTTCATCTGAAGCATCAAATACCAATGTAATAGTGTCTGTGTGTATACAATGTGTAGGTGTACATGTGTATTTTGGGATTTCTATGCTTATTACAAACAAATACAAAGTCTAAGGTTTAAATCATTATGTTCACTTTTTATATAATATTCTAATATGTTAATTAAAATACAAGGAAAGTAGTAGTAGTAGTAGTAGTAGTAGTAGTAGTAGTAGTAGTAGTAGTAGTAGTAGTAGTAGTAGTAGTAGTAGTAGTAGTAGTAGTAGTAGTAGTAGTAGTAGTAGTAGTAGTAGTAGTAGTAGTAGTAGTAGTAGTAGTAGTAGTAGTAGTAGTAGTAGTAGTAGTGGTAGTAGTAGTAGTAGTTGTAGTAGTAGTAATAGTAGTAGTAGTTGTAGTAGTAGTAGTAGTAGTAGTAGTAGTAGTAGTAGTAGTAGTAGTAGTAGTAGTAGTAGTAGTAGTAGTAGTAGTAGTAGTAGTAGTAGTAGTAGTAGTAGTAGTAGTAGTAGTAGTTATTATTACTAATACTTCTACTACTAAGACTACTACCACTACTACTACTATTACAACTACGACAAACAACATTTGTAAAGCAATTTTCTCCTGTAGGACTCAAAGCACAGAGGCATGGCTAAGACCAGGAATTGGTCTGAGGTGGCTTTTCAGTCTGGATTTCAATACTTCCAAGGATGGGGAAGTCTTCATTGGGTGTAGTAGGGAGTTCCATAAGGTAGGGGCAGCATGACAGAAAGCTACTACTACTTCTGCTACTAATATTACTACTACTACTACCACCACTAATGGTAATAATATCAAAAATAATATCCATTTTCGGTACTGCATATTATAATCAGTAAATTGAAAATATATTATTTATTTTACTTATGTACAGTATAATTCCCAGTACTTCATGGCATCCAGTCAGACTCTACTATAATTCGTAAGTATATTGTAAGGCCCCTTTCAGATGGACAGCTGAACTGTGCATTTTTTTTGAGCAGTTCATCCCCCTGTCTGCCGCCCACCAGTGCAATTCGGGTGCAATTTAAATGCAGATAAATTGCAGCAGCTGTAACACCACTCATGCCAAGCATTGACACGTGTTAATGGAAGGCAGAGAACCATGACATGTCAAGTCTGAGTGCGGCTACACTCAGATCCCACTCCGTGGGGGGCACCTGTACAGCGCTGGTACCAGAAGCTAACAAGCACCTGGCCGGTGCAGGAGAGCAGCTGACAGGTGGTGACTTTAACGCTTGTCAGCTGCCTGTGCGGAAGGACCCCCATGCAACGCATGCCTTGGGTGCATACAGTACTTAGTATTTGCAAAAGTTGTACACCGTTTACATGGTACTCACTAAACGCTATTTTATGAGTGCGTTATAAGATTTAAAGGATACCCGAAGTGACATGTGACATGATGAGATAGACATGTGTATTTACAGTGCCTAGCACACAAATAACTATGCTGCTGAAACGATCGGTGTAGCACAGAGAGGATCTGATTACCGGTGATCTGCAGTATCACTGGGAATACAGATATATACCAGATTATAGATGATCTGCAGTATCACCGATAATCCGATATACAAACTAACCTCTGGACACCTGGGTAGAGTGTTTGGTGCAAACAGTAATAATGAGAGGACTGGCCTCAGAGCAGTAAGGCGTACTGCCCAATTCCTTCTGGACTCTCCCGGAGGGAGGAGTCAGGCTGAGAGAAGGAACGACAGAACGAGAGTGACACTCAAGAGGGAGTGTCACTATCAGGACTGGGAACCGCCTCTAACAGTAAGGTCGGTTCTCGAGGTCGGACAAGCCAGGTCGTAGCCACACAGACAGATAAAGTACAGATTCAGAAGGCAGAGGCGAAGTCTAAAGTACAGGCAGGGTTCAGCAACAGGGTATCAGAAATATCGAGGTACAAAATCAGAAGGCAGATGCAGAGTCTAAGGACGAGCTGGGGTTTGGCAACAGAGTATCAGAATGACAAAGTACAGGATCAGAGTTCAGGAGAATGGTCAGACAGGCAGAAGGTCATAACAGATAATCACAATCAAACTAGTACTTTAAACTATCAACAAGTCTAGCTAAGTGTAGGATTACAGCTCCAGCTGGTCCCGGCACACTTTCGGATCTGACTCAGGTCTGCGTGCTACCACATAATGATCGCAACGCCAGACAACCAGCAACTGAACAGCCAGCAGTATATATACACAGCCACTCTCCAGCCCCTCCCTAAGTGCTGGACCAATGAGAGGGCTCAGAATTGTCAGCTGACCAGCTTGGTCAGCTGACCTACTTCTGGCTGCTATATAAGCTTTGCCCCTGTGCGCGCGCGCGTCACTCTGAATCTTGGAGGACTATCAGTCCCAGCCACACCAGTACTGCCTTGCAAAGTATCCAATGAAGCGAGCGTGGGAGCCGCCTCTAATGCGGATTCCGCCGCTTCCAATGCGGATTCCGCCGTTCCCAATGCGGATTCCGCCGCTCTGCCAATGCAGCATGCGGCGGTTTTTCCGCGTTGTGACGTCATGCTGGACGTGGAAACAGCCGTCTCACCCTGAGAAACGGCGGCTTTTCCGCGTTTCCTCACAGTACCCCCCCCCCCCCCCCCCCCGAGGAGTGGACTTAGGACAACTCCTACCAGGTTTCTCGTGATGTAAGGCGTGAAATGCCTTCCTTAATTCGTCCGCATGCATGCGACTCCTAGGTACCCATTGTCTCTCCTCAATGCCATACCCTTTCCAGTGCACCAGATATTGTACTGAGTTCTGTACAATGCGTGAATCTAATATTTTCTCTACCTCATATTCAGGTCATTCATCTACCATCACAGGAGGAGGAGGAGTGGAGCCCAGATGGACTGCTGGTTTGAGCAGGGATACGTGAAAGGACCTTACCCCACGCATGCTGGCGGGAAGATCAACAGAATACGTAACGTTGTTGATCTTCTTAGCTGCCAGGAACGGACACACAAACCTGGGACCTAGGTTATCTGAGGGCTGTCTCAGAGTCAAGTGACGTGTGGACACCCAGACCAAGTCTCCTGGCTGGAACTTCCACTCTAACGAGCGTCTCTTGTCAGCCTGACCCTTTTGACTCTGGAATGCCCTTTCCAAATTACTCTTCACCGTCCACCAGATGTCTTTAAATGCCCTTTTCCAGGCTTCCAGGGTTGGAAACGGAGAAGAGGCAACTTGCAAAGGGGAGAATTTGGGCGACCTCCCTGTCACAATCTGAAACGGAGAAAAACCAGAAGAATAACTCTTCAAATTATTCTGTGCGAATTCCGCGAAGGCCAGAAATTTTACCCAGTCATCTTGTGCCTCCGCAACGTAACATCTTAAGAACTGCTCCCAAGACTGATTAATCCGTTCAGTCTGCCCATTAGTCTGTGGGTGGTAACCTGACGAGAAAGACAACTTCATGCCCATTTGGTGGCAAAATGCCCTCCAGAATCTAGAGATGAATTGGACTCCCCGATCCGACACTATGTTTTCCGGAATGCCATGCAGTCGGAAAATGTGGATGATGAATAGGTCGGCCAATTCCTGGGCCGAGGGGAGTCCTTTCAAGGGCACAAAATGGGCCATCTTGCTGAAGCGGTCAACTACCACCCAAATGACCGACATGCCTTCAGACCTGGGGAGCTCACCCACAAAATCCATGGACAAGTGGGCCCATGGTTCACTTGGGGCAGGCAAAGGCTGTAAGGTACCAACAGGTGCCAGCCGGGAGGGCTTACTTTTTGCACAAATTGCACATTCCCTAACAAACTCCTTGCAATCAGCTGACAAGGAGGGCCACCAGGCACACCTGGCTACAAGATCCTGCGTTCTGGCTGCTCCGGGATGTCCAGCATTTTTATGCGCATGGAACATCTCCAGGATCTGGAGACGGAAGGGCAGGGGAATGGACATAACCCCTTCAGGCTTCCCTTCCGGGATGTCCTGCTGGAAGGGGCTTAATGTCTTCTTCCAGTCTTCCCAAGTATCGGTTGCAGCCAGCACCAATTTCTGCGGAACAATAGACTCAGAGATGGAGGGCTGTGCTGTCTCTGGCTCAAAGCACCTGGACAAAGCGTCTGCCTTAACGTTTTTGCTGCCTGGAGTGTAAGTAACTATGAATCTGAACCTTGTAAAGAATTACGACCATCGGGCCTGACGGGGACTTAATCTCTTAGCTTCCTCGATGTATTCTAAATTCTTGTGTTCCGTGAAGACCGTGATAGTGTGCTCTGCTCCTTTGAGTCAGTGACGCCACTCTTCAAAGGCCAGTTTAATGGCCAGGAGCTCTCTGTTGCCTATGTCGTAGTTCTTCTCTGCCGGAGAGAACCTACGAGAAAAGTAAGCACAGGGATGTAGTCTTCCCTGTAACCCTGACCGCTGAGACAGCACAGCCCCTACCCCGACCTCCGAGGCGTCAACCTCAACAATGAAAGGATAAGAGGTGTCAACATGTCTTAGGATCGGTGCGGAACAAAACAATTCCTTCAAAGTAGAGAATGCATTCTGAGCTTCAGGAGACCAGTGGGTAGTATCTGCCCCCTTTCTTGTGACACTGGTAAGGGGTGCAATGATCGTGGAGTACCCTTTTATAAACCTCCTACAGTAATTCGCAAAACCCAGGAATCGCTGGAGGGCTTTCAGCCCCACTGGTTGCGGCCATTCCAGGACAGCTGTGACTTTAGCAGGGTCCATTGACAGACCTGAGGTAGAAATCACATACCCCAGAAACTTGACGGATGTCACCTCAAAAATAAATTTTTCCAACTTGGCAAACAGCATATTTTGTCTCAGCTTGTTTAGCACAATTTTGACATGGCTCCTGTGTTCAGAGAGATTGTCAGAGTAGCTCAGTATATCATCGAGATATACCAGAACAAATCTGCCCAACACCTCTCTGAATACCTCATTAATTAATTCTTGGAAGACGGCTGGCGCATTACACAACCCGAAGGGCATCACTAAGTATTCGTAATGCCTGTCGGGTGTGTTGAAGGTCATCTTCCATTCATCGCCCTTTCTAATGCGGATCAGGTTGTATGCACCCCTCAGATCTAACTTTGAGAAGATCTTAGCGTTAGTGACCTGTGTGAACAAATCGTCTATCAATGGTAGCGGATAACGATTCTTCACCGTGATTTTATTGAGGCCTCAGTAATCGATGCAAGGTCGAAGACCTCCATCTTTTTTCTTAACAAAAAAGAAACCGGCCCCCGCAGGCGACCGGGAGGGGCGAATGAACCCTTTGGCTAGATTGTCACGGATGTATTCCTGCATGGCTACTTTCTCCGGTCCAGACAAATTATACAGGTGACCTCGGGGGGGCATACAACCGGCACAGAGATTGATGGGGCAATCGAAAGGGCGATGAGGAGGTAACTTATCAGCAGCCTTGGGACAGAATACATCCGAGAATTCAGAATATTGCTCGGGAACCCCCTCCACTTGAATCTTGGTCTGACCTAATGTCACTTTCCCTAGACACTGCTGGGAACAAAAGTCTGACCAACTGGTTAATTGTCCTGCAGCCCAATTAATCTGTGGTGAGTGAAGCTGCAGCCAGGGCATACCTAAGACAATTGTGGAGGTGGTCATGTGTAAAACAAAAAAACTCAATCTTTCCCCATGCAGTACCCCAATAGTGACTTCCACCACTGGTGTATGAGACAGCGGACGGTCCCTTTGAAGCGGGGAGTTGTCCACGGCAGTAACCTGGATAGGTGGTTCTACTGGGGTGAGCGGAATGCCCAACTTCATTGCAAACTCAGAACTCATAAAATTAGCCGCTGAGCCTGAATCAACAAAGGCCTCTGTGGCTTCAGATGTGTCCCCCCATGTAATCGTACATGGAAGGAGCAAACATTTTTCTTTTAGGGGTATAAAGCGGGCGCCTAGGGTGTTACCCCCTACAACTCCTAGGCGGTAGCGTTTCCTGGCTTATTAGGACAGTTTCGTACCCTATGCCCTCCCTCAGCGCAATACAGGCACAACTGTTCCGTCATCCTCCGTCTTCGCTCCACCTGGGACAATTTTGATCGACCTATCTGCATAGGCTCGGGTGGAGGTAAGACTGAAGCAGATGAGACTGAGGAAGATGATGCTACCTGAGGTGTAGCGTAAGACACTACTCTGACGCGTTGACTACCCCTGGTCTGTTTTTGGTAGCGCAGCCTACGGTCAATTCGGATGGCCGCTGAGATGGCCTCATCGACTGTTCTGGGCTCGGGCTGACTTAGCATCAGGTCAGAGACCTCATCGGATAGCCCTGACAAAAAACAATCTAGCAGGGCGTAAGTGTCCCACCTGGCCGTAACTGACCACCTCCTAAATTTGGCTGCGTAATCTTCGACCGGACCTTGACGTAAAAACTTGAGCTTCCGATCAGAAGTCGAGACAAGGTCTGGGTCGTCGTAAATTACCGCCATGGCTTTAAATAATTCCTCCACAGAGGTAAGAGCTAAGTCACCGGCAGGCAAATTGTATGCCCAGGTCTGGGAGTCACCAGATAACAATGTTTTAATAAATATGACCCGTTGGGTCTCAGTCCCCGAGGATCGGGGTCTCAACTCGAAATACGATAACACTCTACTCTTGAAATTCCGAAAGTCAGACTTATGGCCGGAAAATTTATCAGGTACGGGCATACGTATGTCATCACTATGAGGGGATCGCACTGAATCAATTGACGTCTGGAAGGTTCGCACAGAGCCTGATAGGGCATCAATTAATGCTTTGTGCTGGTCCAGTGCTTGATGGATGTTATCCACCAAAGTGGCAAGCACACCCAGAGGATCAGCGCGTGCGTCCATCTGTTTTTTGGTCTGGCGTTCTGTAACGATTGGTGTAGCACAGAGAGGATCTGATTACCGGTGATCTGCAGTATCACTGGGAATACAGATATATACCAGATTATAGATTATCTGCAGTATCACCGATAATCCGATATACAAACTAACCTCTGGACACCTGGGTAGAGTGTTTGGTGCAAACAGTAATAATGAGAGGACTGGCCTCAGAGCAGCAAGGCGTACTGCCCAATTCCTTCTGGACTCTCCCGGAGGGAGGAGTCAGGCTGAGAGAAGGAACGACAGAACGAGAGTGACACTCAAGAGGGAGTGTCACTATCAGGACTGGGAACCGCCTCTAACAGTAAGGTCGGTTCTCGAGGTCGAACAAGCCAGGTCGTAACCACACGGACAGATAAAGTACAGATTCAGAAGGCAGAGGCGAAGTCTAAAGTACAGGCAGGGTTCAGCAACAGGGTATCAGAAATATTGAGGTACAAAATCAGAAGGCAGATGCAGAGTCTAAGGACGAGCCAGGGTTCGGCAACAGAGTATCAGAATGACAAAGTACAGGATCAGAGTTCAGGAGAATGGTCAGACAGGCAGAAGGTCATAACAGATAATCACAATCAAACTAGTACTTTAAACTATCAACAAGTCTAGCTAAGTCCAGCTGGTCCCGGCACACTTTCGGATCTGACTCAGGTCTGCGTGCTACCACATAATGATCGCAACGCCAGACAACCAGCAACTGAACAGCCAGCAGTATATATACACAGCCACTCTCCAGCCCCTCCCTAAGTGCTGGACCAATGAGAGGGCTCAGAATTGTCAGCTGACCAGCTTGGTCAGCTGACCTACTTCTGGCTGCTATATAAGCTTTGCCTCTGTGCGCGCGCGCGTGTCACTCTGAATCTTGGAGGACTATCAGTCCCAGCCACACCAGTACTGCCTTGCAAAGTATCCAATGAAGCGAGCGTGGGAGCCGCCTCTAATGCGGATTCCGCCGCTTCCAATGTGGATTCCGCCGTTCCCAATGCGGATTCCGCCGCTCTGCCAATGCGGCATGCAGCGGTTTTTCCGCGTTGTGACGTCATGCTGGACGCGGAAACAGCCGCCTCACCCTGAGAGACGGCGGCTTTTCCGCGTTTCCTCACAGCTGCGATCCTTTTTTTCTTTCTCTGCCTGAAAGAGTTAAATATCAGGTATGTAAGTGGCTGACTCAGTCCTGACTCAGACAGGAAGTGACTACAGTGTGACCCTCACTGATAAGAAAATCCAACTATAAAACACTTCCCTAGCAGAAAATGGCTTCTGAGAGCAAGAAATAGGTAAAAAGGGGAATTTCTTATCAGTGAGGGTCACACTGTAGTGTAGTACCTTTTTTTTTCTTTCTCTGCCTGAAAGAGTTAAATATCAGGTATGTAAGTGGCTGACTCAGTCCTGACTCAGAAAGGAAGTGACTACAGTGTGACCCTCACTGATAAGAAATTCCCCTTTTTACCTATTTCTTGCTTTTAAAAGCCATTTTCTGCTAGGAAAGTGTTTTATAGTTGGATTTTCTTATCAGTGAGGCTCACACTGTAGTCACTTCCTGTCTGAGTCAGGACTGAGTCAGCCACTTACATACCTGATATTTTACTCTTTCAGGCAGAGAAAGAAAAAAAGGAACACAGCATAGTTATTTGTGTGCTAGGCACTGTACATACACATGTCTATCTCATCATGTCACATGTCAGTTCGGGTATCCTTTAACATCAAATTGTAACTCTAATTCTGGAGTGATTTATATATCTCAATGCAGTAAAGTTATCTATATGTTTGGGATATAAAAATGCTGCATTGAAAAAGAAAAAAAATATAAAATTTGTCTGAAGTCAACATTTACCATTAATATTCAAACCTTTGGTGATTTTCTGAGTATTTTATTTTCTATCATGTTTTGTTATCTATTTTTTCTGCCTTTAGCTTTATAAGACAGAACAACATGAGATGTCAAATAAATACAGCAGTGCTAATTATAAACAACAAATGTAAAATAGCATATGACAATCTAGCAATGTAAAAGACAATAAAAAAAGAACTGTAGAATCACAGTATTGATTCCAATGGCAGCATAATAAAGGCATATCGTGAGTGTGGGTGGACAGGATAAAAAAAAAACTACAAACATGCTTTGGCACAATATGGATAACTTAAGCTAAATTAACAAAGGAAAATGTGCTAAAGCATGAAGGTGAGAAGAAAAGATAGTATCTTAGGGCAAGCAAGAGAGGGAGATTTATTCATCTGAAGCATTCCAAATTGTGATCCTTTGGCTTGCTACGGCTATGCACACAGTACAGGATATGCCTGCAGACACTGCAGCTCTCTGCGCAGCAGAACATGTGGTTGGTCAAGTGCCAGCTTACCTCCAGCTACAATGAAGAGGAACAGGGAAACAGAGCACGTATTGTACACACCTTTACTATTCATTGTTCTAGACCACATGTGTTGAACTCCAGGCCTGGAGGGCCAGATCCATGCCAGTGTTTAGGATGGACTGAGAATGAGAGGAATGTGTTCTACCTGATGGACCACACTTTTCCTGATTCAGACCCATTGAGATGTGTCAAACATGTGTGAGGACCTTGGCCCTCGTAGGACCGGTTTGACATACCTGCTCTAGACATTGCACAGGTCGATGTAAGATTGCCCACCACGGTTGAGGTGCAAGGACCCATATAAGTCAAACGGTAAAATCCAGAAGGTCCGCACACTCAAGGAATAAACTTCCAAGTTTTATTTAGACAATATGACAAACTTCCATTCCAAATACCAACGATTCGTTTTGGGGCCCCATGGGGTCCCCTTTGTCAAGGCAACACAAACAGAATGTGTTGCCTTGACAAAGGGGACCCCACGGGGCCCCGAAACAAATTGTTGGTATTTGGAATGGAACTTTGTCATATTGTCTGAATAAAACTTGGAAGTTTATTCTTAGAGTGTGCGGACCTTCTGGATTTTACTGCTCTAGACATTGCGCTGCTCGGTGTGAAGGCCACTCACATATTTTAGATAAACATGTGGTAGACTTGCAGTACAATGTCTGCTGATATATTTTTAAGCATTGTTTACACATATATAGGTACACCTGTGCAGTGTGTGATACTTATGGACCAAAAAATGATAGTATGCTTTATTTTTATTTAACCACTTCTGGACCAGATGGCTATGGCTCCTTAAAGACTAGAGTCATCTGTGCTCTTTTAAGAAATGTGATTGCTTTGATTGGCTAACAGCAATCCCAGTGTCAGGAGCCCCTCCACACCTATGTATTTTCCCTCCTTCACGCCTATATAGTATGCACCTGTGCTCTGTGTTCTTGCAGCGCACAGTGAAGGGCCACACACAGAGGATGCATCAAAGGTAAGTACCCCCCCTGCAGTGATCTGCTGTGCTTGAAATTCATGTTCTGTTCTAAATCATTCAGAACAGAGTTCCGATTCAAAACGCTCCTGCCTACCTGTAATTACTTCAGAACCTGGTGCACTGTGGAGCCAAAATACCAATGCAAACGATCCCATTATGGAAACATTGTGGAGCAGCAATTATAGATTATGTTATAACACACCGCAATGCATATCGTGTAATTACACCCTTAGAAGGATCCCGAGCTGAAGCTCAAATTCCAAACGAGATATTTACCTAAATAGAGGAAAGCCTCAGGATCCTATTGAGGCTTCCCTCTGTGCTCCAATACCCCCTTTCCCCCTTACTCAGCATGACCCCCCTCCACATTAGCTCCTCTTCTGTTACGAGCGTGGCCATGCAGTAGCCGGCTTACTGGGCATGCGCGGACGTGCTTGTGCGGATGAGGGAAGAGGAGGTGCGTTGCCCTGATATGATTGGTGGCAATGCTTTGTCGCTAATCTCTAGAGGGACATCAGAGCACCGAGGGAAGCCTCAACAGGATCCTGAGGCTTCCTTCTCTTTTGGTGAATATCTAATTTAGTACCAGAGCTTTGGCTTGGGTACACTGAATCTTAGTTGTCTAAATTTTGGCTTTGCAAGGACTCTAATACTAGGTACACACTATGGGGGGCATTTATCAAGAGTGTCTGAGACAATGTATTGGTAGGTTTTTAGAAATCCATGCCGAACTGTCTCAGGCATCTTAAGAAATCACTAAATAGTGCAGTTTCCTTCTTAAACTGTTAGGAATAGGAGGAGTTCGGAATATCTCTTAGACAGTGAAGTGTGTGAGGGACATTGCTGTTGCTGAGGTAACCAATACATCTGCTGTTTTGCATCAATGCCCAGCATTGGAAGGGTTAAGCACAGAAAAGCTTCACAGGACACCTGGCAGCAGGGGGGAGGAGCACCTCAAAAATCATGCCTAGACTGCACAGCTGCACTATCTGTAGAACTGCAATTAAGCACTTCTTAATCTGCAACAGTTTAGGGATGGATTCTCACTTTTCTTAACTGTATAGCAGCTCTAGAAATCCACACTAAACTGCCGTTATTACATAGGATTTACAAAAGTTTCTTATTATCAAGCAGAACAGTCCCTCTGCTAGTTAGAATAGTTTAGGAAGAAAAAAATGTCGGTAATGTTATCTGGCCCTATGAGATTTTCTGGCAGATTTACTGTCAGATTGATTATTTCCAACATGTCCGATCTGATGTCCAATTCATTTCCCATTGAAGTGGATGGAAAACGGTCGAAAATGGATCATAAATCAGTTTGGACATGTTGGAAATAATCGTAAATCTGCCAGAAAATCTCATAGTGTGTACCTAGCATAAGAGTTTCAGCTCTGATTTCATGTTTGTTAATGATAAGTTCAGTTTAAATAAATACCCTTCTACCTGGTGCTTCATAATCATTGGCCCTGTAGGACTAACCTAACATGAGGTTACTCCTGCTGAAAACAAATTATAATTGGATCACAAAGTTGTAAGGACTAAATGTTTTTTTGTGCGGCGTGTACAAATAATAGAAAAATGTGCCATCTCTATGAATGCTGACATAGTAATAACACTAATTGTTAATGTAATTGTAAAGGAAAAATGCGGGAGCAATTAGCAATTTCATTTCAGCTTTTAATGAGAAGTTTAACTGAATTATTGATGATTAAGTGTTGGATTCGCTCTGTAATGTTATCTTTGAATAAAGGATTATTAAGTACTCCTGTTCCACTATCCAGTGAGCAAAGGGGAGTCTGTTCCTTACACAAACATTCCATTTCATTTCATTTTATGTCACTGAAGTGGTAATCAGAGGATTTTTATTGCAGGTGGGTTTCCCATGCCAGGGAATTCATGGACGGCTTCTCATAATTTTCTATTGATAACATTTCAAAAGCAGACTTTGCAGTTCTAAAATGGGCTTAACTCAGGGGCGCAATTTTCATTTCAGCACAAGATATTTTTTTTAAACAAATACAGTATCTCCTCTAGTCAAACTAAGAAAGGAAAAAGACATTAACATTCTTACTTGTTCTGTATTTCCAAGGCAGGCCCAATCACATGACTTAAAGGACATTCTGGTTTTGTTTAAATGGAAATAAATATGACAGCCTTCATATTCCTCTCACTTCAAATATCCGTTTAAGTGTTGGAGGCAACAGATCAGCAGCACAGCTAGGCAAATGGAAATAAATATGGCAGCCTCCGTACTCTTCTCACTACAGGGTCACTTTAAGTACAAGTAGACCAACACTTTAAAGAAAAAAAATGTGGCTGGCATAAGTTCTACTTTAACAGGCTTAGCTGGCATCATCTGTTCACACCGTTGCATGTAATCACTTTAAGAGATGCCAAAAGAAAGAATCAATATAAGCAGGAATGTATCTGGGAAATATAGCAAAAAATGAAATTGCGCCTCCCCCCTCAGTCAGAGCCCCCTTCCCCTCTAAAAACAGCATCCTTTCTCATGTACATGTGTTGTGGTTGCTTGTGTGTTTCAGCTTAGGATATTGCTGAGGTTACTTTTTTGGAAATGGCTCTTGTTATTTACGGACAAAATAAATAAATAATTTATCTTGTTAGTCTTTTCTAACACTAAGCAAATTGTGCCCTATATGCATAAGTTAAGTAGCCATGTTCCCCAGATAACAGCATTAATCTGATCTGAGGTCTAAATGGAAGGCTGGCAGGCAGGTGCAGCACAGTAGCAGGCATGGCCCCCATGGTGCTGTGGCGCCCGTGGCACAAGCCATGCTTTCACCTCTCTAGATACGCCTCTAAATATAAGCGCTTCCCAAGCTCAAATAATGTCACTATTGCAGCCAAGGACCCCTATTCCATCATTAGAACAACAGAAAGTGCTCCTTGCAGTAAACTTTAGAAAGTCATCAAATGGTTAAACCTGCAGGCACCCAGTGCTCCAACACAGATAGTGGTACCGCAAGCAAATATGAGTGAGACAATGGTAGGTATCCAGAACTTAAAAAATAATTTATTGGTACTCATGCCATAAGCAGGTTAAAGAGAATCTGTATTGTTAAAATCGCTCAAAAGTAAACATACCAGTGCGTTAGGGGACATCTCCTATTACCCTCTGTCACAATTTCGCCGCTCCTCGCCGCATGAAAAGTGGTTAAAAACAGTTTTAAAAAGTTTGTTTGTAAACAAAATGGCCACCAAAACAGGAAGTAGGTTGATGTACAGTATGTCCACACATAGAAAATACATCCATACACAAGCAGGCTGTATACAGCATTCCTTTTGAATCTCAAGAGATCATTTGTGTGTTTCTTTCCCCCATGCACTGAAGTTTCAGGCTGCTCTTTTCTTCCTGCAAACAGCTTTGCCCTTGTTTGTAATTCCTCAGTATGTGAAAGCCCAGCCAGCTCAGAGGACGATTTATCCAGCTAGTAAAAGATAAGAGAGAAGAGAGGAGCTGCTCTAATCTAAATAACACACAGGCAGTGTGCAGAGAGGGGCCTGGAAGAGTGAGTTCATAGCAGAACCACAACACTGAAGAACTTGGCAGCCTTCCAGACACAGGCCGACAAGTCTGACAGGGGAAAGATACATTGATTTATTACAGACACAGTGATAGTATAAAGTGCTGCAGTTAGCCAGAACACATTAGAATAGCTTTTGGAACTTGTAGGATGATAAAAAACAGGATGCAATTTTTGTTACGGAGTCTCTTTAAAACAAAAACTCACCTTGTTGGTTGAGATGGCCCGAATAGTTTGCAGGCGAGCACTATTCGGTGAAGATCGTGTCAATCATCCCAAACAGCCCTTCTGAGGGCTACTTCATCCTTCTGCTGGTTTTTTTTGTATGCGTGTGACACTCCACAGCCCACAGGTACCCACCATTGTGCCCAGTGCCCACTACAAGCACAATAGTGGTGCAGGGCCTCTGTTATAATCACTAAATTGTGTATGAAGTGTTGGTGTGCATTCTCAGTGTCTGTGTGTTAGTGCACAGACAGCACACTGGCACAGAGCCACACACGTGCCCACTTACAGTGGTATTGAATTGTGTGCCATATAAAAGCACCTTTTTTCCACTACTGCTGCAGGGCCTCTGTTATTATCACTAAATTGTGCATGAAGTGTTGGTGCACATTCTCAGTGCCTGTGTGTTAGTGCACAGACAGCACACTGGCACAGTGTGGGTCACTTTACTGTCATTGAACTACCTCAGCCCGACCATAGGGGCTGGAAAACCACCATGGCCTGCACTCTTGCCAGCGTGTGCACATTAGCATGGCGACCACTACACAAAAATTGTGGTCAAGTCCTGAACGTCTCAACTATTATCAACTCTTTGCGGTGTGTTAAACGCTGGTCTGTCAGAGTTTGGTCTGTGTAAAGCATGTGAAGTGGGCACAGCCCTTACATTACCACTCTGGACATTTAAAAGCAGCTCTTTTCCTCAAATGTAGAAATGTACTGTGATTTCTGCCCTTTAGGGATTAAAATCCGACTCTGGGTTAACTACGTAATTTTTTGTGGAAATCTTGGCATGGATCCCCCTTCGCCATGCCGCTGTCCAGGTGTTAGAGCCATTGAAACTAGTTTTACATCACTTTTGAGGCCAGAAACAGTCTTTGTAGTTTGTGAAATTTGCATGCCCTTTAAAGTCAAGGGAGGTTCGTCCGGTTCGCACAAATACGAACTTTTACCAGAAGTTCGAATTTGACGTTCGTGAACCCAAAATCTGATGTTCGTGACATCTCTACTTGTGGGTCCTGTATCACAGGGATCCAGGGAAAATACAATCACCTTAATGCACTATTTAGTGCCAATAAATGTCGGATAAACCTGGAGATGCCCACTCTCTAGTTCCTCCAACCGGTTTCGTCTCTCTGCTGTCATCAAGCGTCTCTAGTGAGTGTAATCACTTAAAAGTACTATAAGGGTGGTTGGAAATGCTAATTTCTGATTTCCGCTGAAGGTCCGATTTCAGCTAATGCCCATTTTACATTTTTTTTCCAAGGTGTCTTTTTTTTTGTCATTTTTGGATTCTCTGATTGGCTAAATACTTCCAATTCAGAAGTATTGGACCAATCAAAGATTGCAGAATGTTACCGTGGTAATTGGAGTACCACAGACATTTTAGGCCAATCACAAGCCTTAGGAATACTTGGCAGTATTTGAGTTTTGTGTTTGGCCTAAAATTACCACAGTAACCCGATTTTTGTGGAATAATTCTGCATTCTCTGATTGGTCCAATACCTCCAAGTTCTCTGATTAGGCTAAAATAACTGAGGTAAATCGGATTTCTGTGTTCTGATTTCCGAGTTCCGATCATAAATTCGGAAATTTCTATTCTGCGGGAAGCATCCCTAACTCTAATGAACACTATATAAAATTAACAGTGAGTGATTGTGTTCAAAGTACAGAAGAATCTCTTTATAGTAAACTCTGATATAGTAAGAGTTTACTATAAAGGGATTCCACTGTAGTAGCAATTTTGCTGTCTGCACATGAAGTGTTTATAAATATTTATTTTTACGAGACATCTTTCAGATGCACATGAAGAAACAGGAATAGTAAATATCCCGTATTTCATTTGCACATTTACATATGGCATAGGGAAGAGGTCTGCATTATTTCACAGAGGGGGATCTCTGTCAAATAACTCACTGAGACAAAACATGCAAAATAGTTCAATGTGTGATTTCCTTGCTGGGGCTGAAAAATGTACTATTCATTCTCATGTTCTGACAGGATTTTCTTCCCTTCCACCGGCTTTAAGTATTCCTGCAATGTAAAAGGTGTCCCAAACAAGCTTTAGCTATGCAGATGGTTGTTTTATTTCTTGAGCTCGCAACCCTTCCTCTCAAAGAGCAGGCAGCAGTACCTCATTAGCAGCCAACTAGAATTCATCTTCCATTCATCCAATTTATTTGGTTGCTATGGGTTACCGCACAGTGCACCCGAGTTTGCTCTTTTACACTGCCAAGATGAATAGACCAAATTAAAGCACATACGTGTAAGCAAGCTTCCACAGACTGATATCTACAGCTCCAGCCTCATTCAAAGGTGTGGGGGTGATAAATCAGACACATGCAAAATTAAATCCTTGCATTCTTCGCATGTGCTAGAGAGGAGTACATCATTTAAAGTAACACTGAAGTGAAAATAAACTTATGAGATAATGCATTGTATGTGTAGTACTGCTAAGAAATAGAGCATTAGTAGAAAAGGAATTATTCTAATATTGTTTCAGTGCAGGAAGAGTTATAAAAAATGTCAGTTGTTATCTATGCAAAAGCGCTTCTCTGAGCTCTCCCACCCAACTTGGGTCGAAGACAGTGCTATTTTCTGAAGCACTTGTACATCAAAGAAACAGTGAAAAACAGCTTCAGAAAAGGTTTTATTGCAGGGTAGTTCAAAGGGTCATCAGCGCTGCACTGTTTTATAGATAAAAGTACAGAGTATGGTTTGTAAATTGCTAATATTTCAGAATTATGCAATGTAATAAAAATGTATAGCTATAGCTTATGCTATATATCTGAAAATAAAATATGAGACTATTTTCTTTGGTACAAATATTCTATTTATTATCAGTACTAAACATACACTTCAATACAATTATTGTATGTGTTGGAATTCTTTTTTTTCCTCGTTTCATTGTCACTATAAACAGCATCTGCTTTTGATAACACCTCTGCAGTTTCTGAGGTAAAAACACATTTATGTTCCGTCAAAAGCAACAACGGCACTTGGAGCAGGAGTACAAGCGCTGTCCTTGGTGCTGTAATAATGAATCTTGTTTTGGTATAACCTTTTCACTGTGTTTGTCATACAGTGTTGTGTAAGACCCACCTAGTCTTTTACCTTTCTGAGTCTTGACGCAGTTACATTTCCAAATGTAGAACATAACTATGTGCTCTCTATGAACAAGCTTACATCTTTGATGGAATAGGCATGCATTGTTCTCTCTAAAATATGTAGATACCATGTGAAAGTATGTTGAAGGCATTTGTTGTAGCTCATGCTTTGCATGCTGTTTTTCATAACATCAAAACATTTTTATTTTTATGCCTTTTGCTGGTAATGCGTTTATGTAGTTTACTGACCATTGCTTGACAAATGCGAATCAAATATTGGGAAATAAAAGTGTGTAACACCTGACTGAGCAGAAGCCATAAAAAATATTGTGTTTAGTTGAACAAAGGTATACCCTTAAAGTGAATGGGAACCGCATTTAAAAAATGAGACAGATACTTACCAAAGGAGAGGGAAGGCTCTGGGTCCTATAGAGCCTTCCCGCTCCTCTCCTGGTCCCCTCGTTCCAGTGCTGGCTCGCCTGGTAGCAGTATTTGACTAATTTAGTCAAATACTGCTTTACCCGGCCGAAGGAGGCTTCAGAAGTCTACAGGGAGCCCGAGTGCTTCTGAAGAAGGGCGGCCCTGTACTGCACCTGCGCAAGCACGCTCTCTTGCACGATTACGCCTGTATGGAGCCACACGTCTTCAGGAGGACACGGCTCCAGAAGACTTACAAATACTCTTTCGGTGGGTGATTGAAACGGCGGGGGGGAGCCAGCACAGGATAGAGGGCACCGAGAGAGGAAAGGGAAGGCTCTATACGACCCAGAGCCTTTCCTCTCCTTAGGTAAGTATTTGCTTCATTTTTTTTAAAATGCGGTTCCTATTCACTTTAATAGACCTTTGTTTTAGTTTACTTCTCCTATGGGAGAAAAGCGTTATAGAAATGTTATTGTCATAGTTTTGGATTGTGACTTAGATCCTCTTTTTTGATTTCATAGTTGTGTCTGCATCCCCATTTTTTCTCACTTCCTGGCCCTGGAACCTCCATGTACTTTCATGTCTATAATATAACCCTGGTCGTTCCAAGCATTAAGACTCGCACACACATTCAAGGACTGTTGGTCGCAGGAATCAGGATGCAATCTCTCATGCAACAGTTAGTGGCAGAGTTCTGTACCAACGCATAAGCGTCGGTTGCTATGGACTGGTAGGAGCGATGATGAACAATGCACGATGGAGTGGCTCCCGGTGGGTGGAGTAAGAAGGACAATGTGTCCATGTGGTTGGCTGGTGAACATCACTAAAAATGTGGCACGCTGGATCTTTAGGTGACATCTGCGGACTCCCATACATTTCTCAGGCAAGTCAGTTGAATACTGAATAACGAGATGAAAGTAAAAAAATAAGATAAACTATTTTATCTATCCTTCTACTCCTAAAATGTACTGTTATTATTTTAAGATACCCCACAGCTTTATTTTCTGTTAAAAAAAACATAAAAAAGTAGATTTATTGTTTTGTCTCTGCTCAATTACACTGTCTTTCTGTGTCTCAGAGAGCTAAAATACTGTATATGAATTGTTGACATTTTATCTAACCCCTGCAGTCAGAAGCTATTCTCTGCCAGGAATGAGTTTCAACGTCCAATCACATCATGAGAAAACCAATAACTTCATGACAGCATGTTTAAAGTTATCACATTTCAATTTATTTGCTTATCACTACATATTTATGTCTGTGACCAGAGCTGGCTTGAGTCTGTAGGAAGCCCCCAAGTCTTCTACCTTAAGATGAGTTATGATGGGAGTAGGGCTTGAGCAGATGGTGACCCCAGAATACTTACAGAATGCACAATGGAGCATAAACGCTCCTATCCGGATGGCGCGTACAGGGCCAGATTTGTACTCTTTACTGCCCTAGGCCACTGTCACCAGCCGACCCCTTCAGTATAGGTAGCGAGATGACCCCTCCCCCTTTCCCTTCAGTATAGGCAGCCAGATGACTCTCCCAATCCTGCCTTTTCCCACCCCCTTTCCTTTTCCCACCCCCTTTCAGTATAGGTAGCCAGCTCGCCTTCACACTGCAGCAGCCATCAGTGTCACTCATTTCTCCACTCATCTCCAGTGCAGAAGCTTCATCTTCCTTTCCCTCTCCAATGCTGCCCAAATCCATAGCCACCAGCCACAAGGCAAACGTGCACAGAGAGAAAGGTGGCTGCTGCACAGGTGGCCAGCAGCAGAGTATCGAGGTCAGGCGCTAGCCTGATCTTCCTTCATTGCAGCATTTGCAAGCTTGCAAATGCTGCACCAGTTTAGCCTGCTGCTTTGGTGCCCTTGCTCCTGTGGTGCCCTAGGCCATGGCCTAATCGGCCTTGGCCTAAATCCAGCTCTGGGCGTGTACCTCCTTTTTCCTACTTCAGGGCGTCCCTTTGTCACCATGACTCCTGACAGAATCTCTGTCCTCATAATCTACTGGAATTTAATGTAATACCGCTATATGGGGTGGTTGGGATTTCCATGTTTACCTAAAACCGGGCCTCTCTGTAACTACGTGCGCTCGCCGAAAATTCTGCTCATCTGAGAAAGATCTACCACACCAATCTACCAGCGTGTGGCCATCATTCATGACTCGTTCTGAAGAGTTTGAAGTTTAAATAGACAGATTTGGGATAGCGTGGCAGTTTTTTATTGTATACCAAAATACCTGTCCAGACCCATCAGCAGTGAAGGCATTATAGAGTACACCACACTGGGCTACCTAAGCTTGTGTTTTCAATATAAGTCATGTAAACAGCAACGGTGGTAATTCCAACTACCATGTAGGAGTGAAGTATTTATTTTTGCAATACAAGTGGATTCAGAGAGCCGGAGGCCATTCTTTCATCTCTCTGTTTGGTGTGCAACGAGAGTCTGTCAAATTGTCTGTGCAACAAGCAGTCCTGATCACGCATCATGAATTTAGTTTTCAGCATGCAACATGTCAGATCATCTTCAGAACCACTGAATTAACCATCCAGCATCCTCATTTTCTTCATGAAAAATGAATTTTATTTAATTTGTTTTTGTTTTACATAGAAAGAAATTGCTTTAACAATCTGGACAGGTAAAGCCAGCCTGACTTATGCAGTAAGTGTGGTGCCTGCAGATCCCTCCGGAGTAGTTGTGTTGAATCTTGGAGAACAGCTGCACTTGGCAAGTCCTATGGGTCCAATTATACGCTGCATAACTCCAGATGCTGGATCTGGTCCTGATTTCAGATGGTTCCCTTCTAGCATAGCATAGGTTTCTGCCAAGCTCTGAATGTTAAAGAACAGGCATTTCCAGTTGGACACCTGATGTTGTGTTTAGTAGAAAAATGTAAAAGAATGTTCACAGTAAAGTTTTCCTATGTAACGCTACATCTACGCAACAAAGGACATAAAGAAGATATAATATTTTATTTTGTAATTTCGGATGGATTTGTATATTTAAATCCAGAATATCCGTGCCACTAGACCAGTGGAAGACCTTTGGGTTACATCAGCGCTGGGAAAACTACGGCCCGCGGGCCAGATATGGTCCACGTGTGCTGTTACTCCGGCCCACCAACAGGCGGTTGGATTCCTCTCCTAAAGCAGAGTTGTGAGTGGGCGGCGGGAGACTTGAAACTTACCTCGATTACTGATTCCTGCATCGCATGTCCATGGCAACTGGGCATCACATGGCATGACGTTGGGAAGTGTCAGTGTATTACAAGCTGGCTGCCAGTGTATTATATGCTGGTATGTCCCGACATCCTGTCATGTGGTGTCCTGTTGCCACGGAGATGCAATGCAGGAATTGGTGATCTCAGAATATAAGGAATGTGGCCCACAATCCGCAGCATGCGTCCCAGGCCGCTTAAAGTTTGCCCAGCCCTGGGTTAGATAGTGACCTCATAAAATGTATATCAGTGTTTCTAGAATCTAGCTTGAAGGACACCTGAAGTGAGAGGGGCATGCATCCTGCCAAATGTATTTCCTTTTAAACAATACCAGTTGCCAAGCAGTCTGCCCTGATCTTACTGGCATTAGTAGGGTCCGATACACACACATGAAACAAGCATGTAACTAATCCAGTCAGGCCGGTTTCACACTGTAAATCGGGGGTAGGATGATCGCATCGTAGCGCAATGCTAAAAGTAGCCTTTGGGGATTTCCACATTAATCCCTCTTCTGGCTGAAAGCCAATCAGGAAGTGAGGCTCTCTAGCGCTCACTAACGTGTGGCTGAAATATGTATTGCGCAGAAGTGTATTGAAAAAATATGTTTCCCTGCATGCGTGGCAGAACGCCAACGTGGAAACCTGTTCGCCATAGACTTCCATGACTTCCATCTGCCGCATGCCTCTGCGCATGTTGCCAGACAATGCATGGATGCTTTAGCATCAGATGCATTGCATACAGTGTGAAAGGCCCCATAGACTTTCATTGCCCTAGCATCACCCTGCAATAAAAAAGGGTAAAATCCTATAGGCCTATACGCAGATGATGTAATCATCATGGTTGAAAACCCTGAAAAATCAATAGCAGCAGTATACAAAACACTTAAAGCCTTTGGGAAAATATCTTATTACAAAATCAATCAAAACAAATCTCAAATACTCCCCTTTAATATACCTAACCCAATAAAAAAAAGAATACAAGCCTCTATCCCCTTTGTATGGGAACCCTCCCAAGTACAATATTTAGGTATTCAGTTAACCAACCACACCTCAAAATTGTACACAAAGAACTATATTCCGCTACTTAAAAAAGTTGAGGACTTATGTAAAAGCTATAAACATATATCAATTTCTTGGGCGGGCAGAATAGCAGCGGTCAAGATGCTCATACTGCCAATTATACTCTACCAATTTAGAAATCTCCCCATAACCATACCTACACACTTTTTCACCAAAATTCAAAGGATTATTAATGAATTTATATGGCAAAACCGCAAACCATGTATAAATAAACACATTATGGGAGTCCCAACTGCTAAGGGTGGAATGGGTGTTCCAGACATCAAACAATACTACTATGCCACGATACTTGATCAATCCAAATTTTGGTTAAGTCCATCGGCAGCCGAAGATAAAGCATGGATCCAGTTAGAACAAAATAATTTAAGCTACAGCTTAAAAGATATATTCCTCCGGACATTAATGCAACACCCACCTTTAAAACCCCGATCTCCAATAGTCCAAGCCTCATGGTTAGCGTTAAAAAGATACAAAAGCCTACTGACGGAATCACATTACAACACTGTCCCCTAATATGGCTAAACTCTTTAATTGACGATTTAAACGTAACTAAATGGTCTGACTATGGGATAACCAACATAGGTCAGTTACTAAATGGAGAAACCCCTCACACTTTCCTGTACCTACAAGACAGATACAACATACCTGACACGGACATATATAAATATCTCAAAATCCAACATTACTTACAACATATACCACTACAGAAAATTGTGTTCCACAATGAGTTAATCCCCATTATTAAATATAATATGATCAAAAAAATCATACACGGGTATTTGGTACCAATGTCTGAAACAGATTCATAAGTGTGAACATAAATATATAGCCTCATGGGAAAAAGACCTGGGAAAAGAGTTTTCTCAAGAACAATGGAACAAATTGTTCTATACGTCCAGTCACATCTCGCATTGTACAGCTCATTGGGAAACTTCTCAAAAAATACTGCTAAGATGGTATATGACTCCTGATAAATTATCAAAATATGATCATTCCACGTCTAACTTATGCTGGAGAACATGTAAAACAGAAGGCACGTTTTTCCATATTTGGTGGCTTTGCCCTAAAATTACACCCCTATGGAATCAAACAATTCAACTAATTTATGATATCACAGGTATTCAATTACCCTGCAAACCTGAAACACTGTTGCTTCATTTAGATATTAGTATGATTCCATCGCACCTGAAAACTCTAATCTTACATATTCTCCTTGCTGTTAAGATCTCCATTTCTAGAAATTGGAAAACAGTTAACTGTCCGAATATCACACAAATAATTACTATAGTACAACAAAATAGTGTATATGAACATATGTATGCTAGAACTTGTGGTAAAGAATAGAGGTGTACCGAACGGTTCGCCGGCGAACGGTTCCAGGCGAACATTGGGGGTTCGCGTTCGCCTGCGCCAGGCGAACTTTTCCGGAAGTTCGATTCGCCCCATAATGCACTATGAGGGTCAACTTTGACCCTCTGCATCACAGTCAGCAGGCACATTGTAGCCATTCAGGCTACAGTAAGCCCTGGAGCCCCACCCCCCCTTATATAAGGCAGACTCCGGCGGCCATTACAGTCACTCGTGTGCCTGCTAGAGAGAGGAAAGGGACAGCTGCTGCAGACTTTTTCTCTTAGGGACAGATTAGTTAGGTTCTAGGCTGCTTTGCTTGTTCCTGACTGATTAATATTGCTTTTAAAGCACCCAGCAACAGTTCTTTTCAGAGCTCAACCTGTACATTTTTTTTTTTCTGACACTTTTGTTGCATGCACAGCCTTGCTAATTGATAGTGTGTGTGCCACTGCCAGCAGCCCAGCACATTCAGTGACTGACTGCCTGTGTGTGTGACAGGGAGCTGCACATTGTACTACCCAGTACTGCATATAGCCCAGTACCTGTTGTGTTTACTTAACCCACCTCATCACTGCATATACCTAGCTTTGTGTTGAGTGAACCCAGCTCACTGCATCTAACTACCCAGTACCTGTTGTGTTTACTTAACCCACCTCATCACTGCATATACCTAGCGTTGTGTTGAGTGAACCCAGCTCACTGCATCTAAGTCTAACTACCTGTTGTGTTGAGTGAGAACCCACCCCACTGCATCTTAAGTACCTTTACTGTATACTGTTCAGTGAACCCAGCTCACTGCATCTAACTACCCAGTACCTGTTGTGTTTACTTAACCCACATCATCACTGCATATACCTAGCGTGGTGTTGAGTGAACCCAGCTCACTGCATCTAACTACCTGTTGTGTTGAGTGTGAACCCACCTGGCCACCTCACTGCATCTAACTACCTGTTGTGTTGAGTGAGAACCCACCTCACTGCATCTTAAGTACCTTTACTGTTGAGTGAACCCAGCTCACTGCATCTAACTACCTGTTGTGTTGAGTGTGAACCCACCTGGCCACCTCACTGCATCTAACTACCTGTTGTGTTGAGTGAGAACCCACCTCACTGCATCTTAAGTACCTTTACTGTTGAGTGAACCCAGCTCACTGCATCTAACTACCCAGTACCTGTTGTGTTTACTTAACCCACCTCATCACTGCATATACCTAGCCTTGTGTTGAGTGAACCCACCTCACTGCATCTTAAGTACCTTTACTGTTGAGTGAACCCAGCTCACTGCATCTAACTACCCAGTACCTGTTGTGTTTACTTAACCCACCTCATCACTGCATATACCTAGCGTTGTGTTGAGTGAACCCAGCTCACTGCATCTATGTCTAACTACCTGTTGTGTTGAGTGAGAACCCACCTCACTGCATCTTAAGTACCTTTACTGTATACTGTTCAGTGAACCCAGCTCACTGCATCTAACTACCCAGTACCTGTTGTGTTTACTTAACCCACATCATCACTGCATATACCTAGCGTTGTGTTGAGTGAACCCAGCTCACTGCATCTAAGTCTAACTACCTGTTGTGTTGTGTGAGAACCCACCTCACTGCATCTTAAGTACCTTTACTGTATACTGTTCAGTGAACCCAGCTCACTGCATCTAACTACCCAGTACCTGTTGTGTTTACTTAACCCACATCATCACTGCATATACCTAGCGTGGTGTTGAGTGAACCCAGCTCACTGCATCTAACTACCTGTTGTGTTGAGTGTGAACCCACCTGGCCACCTCACTGCATCTAACTACCTGTTGTGTTGAGTGAGAACCCACCTCACTGCATCTTAAGTACCTTTACTGTTGAGTGAACCCAGCTCACTGCATCTAACTACCTGTTGTGTTGAGTGTGAACCCACCTGGCCACCTCACTGCATCTAACTACCTGTTGTGTTGAGTGAGAACCCACCTCACTGCATCTTAAGTACCTTTACTGTTGAGTGAACCCAGCTCACTGCATCTAACTACCCAGTACCTGTTGTGTTTACTTAACCCACCTTATCACTGCATATACCTAGCCTTGTGTTGAGTGAACCCATCTCACTGCATCTTAAGTACCTTTACTGTTGAGTGAACCCAGCTCACTGCATCTAACTACCCAGTACCTGTTGTGTTTACTTAACCCACCTCATCACTGCATATACCTAGCGTTGTGTTGAGTGAACCCAGCTCACTGCATCTATGTCTAACTACCTGTTGTGTTGAGTGAGAACCCACCTCACTGCATCTTAAGTACCTTTACTGTATACTGTTCAGTGAACCCAGCTCACTGCATCTAACTACCCAGTACCTGTTGTGTTTACTTAACCCACATCATCACTGCATATACCTAGCGTTGTGTTGAGTGAACCCAGCTCACTGCATCTAAGTCTAACTACCTGTTGTGTTGAGTGAGAACCCACCTCACTGCATCTTAAGTACCTTTACTGTATACTGTTCAGTGAACCCAGCTCACTGCATCTAACTACCCAGTACCTGTTGTGTTTACTTAACCCACATCATCACTGCATATACCTAGCGTGGTGTTGAGTGAACCCAGCTCACTGCATCTAACTACCTGTTGTGTTGAGTGTGAACCCACCTGGCCACCTCACTGCATCTAACTACCTGTTGTGTTGAGTGAGAACCCACCTCACTGCATCTTAAGTACCTTTACTGTTGAGTGAACCCAGCTCACTGCATCTAACTACCTGTTGTGTTGAGTGTGAACCCACCTGGCCACCTCACTGCATCTAACTACCTGTTGTGTTGAGTGAGAACCCACCTCACTGCATCTTAAGTACCTTTACTGTTGAGTGAACCCAGCTCACTGCATCTAACTACCTGTTGTGTTGAGTGTGAACCCACCTGGCCACCTCACTGCATCTAACTACCTGTTGTGTTGAGTGAGAACCCACCTCACTGCATCTTAAGTACCTTTACTGTTGAGTGAACCCAGCTCACTGCATCTAACTACCCAGTACCTGTTGTGTTTACTTAACCCACCTTATCACTGCATATACCTAGCCTTGTGTTGAGTGAACCCACCTCACTGCATCTTAAGTACCTTTACTGTTGAGTGAACCCAGCTCACTGCATCTAACTACCCAGTACCTGTTGTGTTTACTTAACCCACCTCATCACTGCATATACCTAGCGTTGTGTTGAGTGAACCCAGCTCACTGCATCTATGTCTAACTACCTGTTGTGTTGAGTGAGAACCCACCTCACTGCATCTTAAGTACCTTTACTGTATACTGTTCAGTGAACCCAGCTCACTGCATCTAACTACCCAGTACCTGTTGTGTTTACTTAACCCACATCATCACTGCATATACCTTTAAAAAAAAAAAAAATTAAAAACAAAACGTAAGCTTTTTAACAATGCCATGGAAAGTTGAGAAGGAAGTCACACATTACCTGACATCACTGAGTGAGGAAGAGCAATCACGCCATGTTGCGCAGTAGTCCAGCATGGCCGTCGTCACTACACAAACAGCTGTTTGCGGTGCGTTACACAGTGAGTTTGGTGTGTCAGTGTGAAGCAGTACTCTAATTACACTCCCTGTTTGATGTATACACATGCAAGATGTTTGAAAGCACGTTAGGCCTGCAATTTAGCATTCAATGTGATTTCTGCCCTTAAAATGCTGCTTTGCGTCACATCCAGATTTTTCACCGGGACTTTTGGCATGTATCCCACTCTGCCATGCCCCCCTCCAGGTGTTAGACCCCTTGAAACATCTTTTCCATCACTTTTGTGGCCAGCATAATTTTTTATATTTTTCAAAGTTCGCCTCCCCATTGAAGTCTATTGCGGTTCGCGACATCTCTAGTAAAGAAAAAATCTATTTAGGACATTGGAAATTCTGGCTCGAGTGGTACTCCACATATATAAATAGTCTCCAGACCGACTACACAACTGTTTAGATCCTGCAGAACTATAATAAATCCGGTACTAGTGATCTAATGGACCCTCTCCGTTTTTGCATATGTATGTATGTGTGTATATATATGTGTGTGTGTATGTATATGTATATGTATGTATATATATACATATATGTATATATATATATGTGTGTATATGTGTATGTGTATATATATATATATATATATATATATATATATATACATATATATATGTACTGTATGTGTGTATGTATGTATGTATGTATATATATATATATATATATATATATATATATATGTGTGTATATAACTTGCCAAACTCCCCCCCCCCCCCCCCCCGCAATCATTAAGGATTAAACTTTACCAGACCCTCAGACTTAACCCACATACTAATTTTTGCCTGTTCCAGTGTACAACTATATGTAAATCCGGGCTCTATGCCTATTATGCCACTATTACTGGTGTTATTGTTACTATTGTTGTTACTATCTACGTTAGATAGTAAAGTCAGACGTCTTATTGTCTAGTTTCTTTATAAATAACTCTTTTGTATTAGAGTTGCAAAGTTGTATTTACAAATGTAAGATGAATGCTCAAAATTGTCATTTGTTTGTTGTTTTTTTTGCTTACAAAAATCAATAAAAAACTAGTTGATTAAAAAAAAGGGTAACATGAAAACATCCCAGTGTGGAAGGGACCTCAGACTTTAGTCAGAAACACCGGATTGGTATGCTTTTTCAGGGTTTATGAGTAAAACTATTTGAGACAGAAGATCAGCAGGATAGACAGGCAATGTGCATTGTTTAATCCTTTCCATACCAGCAGTCTTTGGCTCCTTAAAGAGAACCTGAACTGAAAATAAAAAGTTAAAATAACCATACACAGGTCATACTTGCCCCCTGTGTAGTCTGCTCCTCAAATTCTTTCTCCTCTCCTGTGTCCCATTTGTCCACTGTGATCGATGGAATTCTCTGTCCTCCATTTTAAAAATGGCCATTACCCCATAACAGCTTCCTGGTCAGCACACTGTTAAACTGTAATATCGCCCACTTGAGCTATAGGGAAACATGGACATTACCTTGCACATTCAGTTGAAACTGACTGCTGCTGATATATAACTGACAGCAACTGGTATATTTCCCTTCTGACAAAATATTGTCAGAACTGGAAGGGATCACTGTAAGAAGAAAATGGTGAGCTTCTGAGAGGAACTGACAGCGAGGTAAGTATGTAATATTAATTTGCAGCTACGTCATGTGTTTAGTTTGTAATGTGTACAGCACTCCCACTGTGTGGCAAGTATCAGTATCTAAATACAACGTGCATCAACATACAATAAACATAGATGAATTATAATGAATATAAATCAAGCCCCTGATTAGTCATACGTAATGAAACCGGTGGGGCGTGGCCTCAGGCAGAACGGCAGTAGAGATGCAGATGTACAAGAGCGGATGAGAACGTTTCTTTTATGATATGCGCATATCTTTTACATACATGTGAGTGCAATTTTATGGTTTTATGAGCTTTATTAAACAGAATTATGCTATGGAAGCTTCTGTTTTGAGTCTTTTAACCACTTGCCGACCGCGCACTCATAACGCGCATCGGCAAAGTGGTAGCTGCAGGACCAGCGACGCACATCTGTGTCGCCGGCTGCAGGCTAATTAATCAGTAAACAGCCGCTCGCGCGAGCGGCTGCTTCCTGTCAGTTCACGGCGGAAGGCTCCGTGAATAGCCTGCGGGCCGCCGATTGCGGCTCGCAGGCTAAATGTAAACACAAGCGGAAATAATCCGCTTTGTTTACATTTGTACAACGCTGCTAACTGTAGCAGCGTTGTACCAGATCAGCGATCCCCGGCCAATCAGCGGCCGGGGATCGCTGTCACATGACAGGCAGGAGCCTGTTAGAGGCTGCACAGGACAGATCCGTTCATGTGCAGCTTCCGATCTCCGGGGAAGGGAAAGAGGAGAGGGAGAGGGGGAATCCTGCGGTGGAGGGGGCTTTGAGGTGCCCCTCCCCCACCAGCCAATAGCAGGCAGGAGCGATCAGACCCCCCCAGCACATCATCCCGCTAGTGGGGAAAAAAGGGGGGCGATCTGGTCGCTCTGCCTAATGTTTGATCTGTGCTGGGGGCTGTAGAGCCCACCCAGCACAGATCTCATTAATCAGTGCTGGTCCTTGGGGGGGGGGGGGGGGGGGTAAAGGCTGGGTCCTCAAGTGGTTAAGGAAGAAATACTTGGCACAAGTACAAGCCTGTCAATAGGCGACACCACAAGTGTGAAAGCTGGTCTCAAAAGGGTCAGCCCAAAGATCTGGTGAGCGCTTATTTGTTTGGTTTGGTGACACGGGCTGCATGTGGATTCACTAACACAAAAGGAGTTGATGTATATTGAGGACCATCACTGGTGGAGGAGTTGTAGCAGCTTGGTTTAAACTGGTTCACGCTATGTGCTTCCCCTCTCGTTTTTGAGCTGTATACAGGGAGAAGCCTACCTGGAGAGCTGACATTAGTACACAAGCGAGCTTTGCTGGTATTTGTGGTATCAGCCTCTAAACATTGGTGAGAGTATAACTGTTAACTGTGGAACTGTCTGGGAGTGTGAATACTTGGTGGCACATCATACTGGAAATGTGGAGTGGACTGCAATGTTAAGCGGTCTCCTGGACTTTATGTCAGATATACAGAGACTGTATGCCTTATCCTGGGTATGATATTTATATTCATTATAATTCATCCATGTTTATTGTATGTTGATGCACGTTGTATTTAAATACTGATACTTGCAACACAGTGGGAGCGCTGTATACATTACAATCTATTATCATAGGGAGGTGATACCCCCAGCGTGTATAGCGATCCTCTGGGGTGCATTCACTGTTATATATTGCACACCTTGGGCAGGTGTGGGAGGAGCGCCCAGACCACTTTCTTTTCATTTACGTCATGTGTTTATTTTAAATAATTTTACTCACTTCAGGTTTCCTTTAAGGACCAGAGACTGCTGGTTTGAAAAAAACCGGCACTTACTGATGTCATGCCTCACTGACCCACCACTACCACCATTCACTCCATTCTCCCATTGCTGTAGCCCCCTTGCTGTGCTGCTCCTGTGAAGGAAGAGCTACAATACCTGAGTCCGGACAGGAGTCGATGTTATTGGCTCACAGTGATTACAGGGTCAGAAGCCAATGAAATTGGCTCCTGACTGGTTTAGGGAGCTCTGCTGTCATACTGATGGCAGAGTGAGGGGGCTGCAGTGGCGAGAGAGTGATGCGATCATGCGGCGGAGATGATTGAAATCTATACCCTAACCCTGGCAGGAATAACAGGTTCCAAACAGGATGTAGATTTCAATCAGCACGCTCCAGAAGCGGTTAACCACTTGAGGACCTAGGGCTTTCTACCCCTTAAGGACCGGCCACTTTTTTTCCATTCAGACCACTGCAGCTTTCACGGTTTATTGCTCGCTCATACAACCTACCACCTAAATGAATTTTGGCTCCTTTTCTTGTCACTAATAAAGCTTTCTTTTGGTGCTATTTGATTGCTCCTGCGATTTTTACTTTTTATTATATTCATCAAAAAACACATGAATTTTGGCAAAAAAATGATTTTTTTTAACTTTCTGTGCTGACAGTTTTCAAATAAAGTAAAATTTCTGTATACATGCAGCGCGAAAAATGTGGACAAACATGTTTTTGATAAAAAAAAAAACCCATTCAGTGTATATTTATTGGTTTGGGTAAAAGTTATAGCGTTTACAAACTATGGTGCAAAAAGTGAATTTTCTCATTTTCAAGCATCTATGACTTTTCTGACCCCCTGTCATGTTTCATGAGGGGTTAGAATTCCAGGATAGTATAAATACCCCCCAAATGACCCCATTTTGGAAAGAAGACATCCCAAAGTATTCACTGAGAGGCATAGTGAGTTCATAGAAGATATTATTTTTTGTCACAAGTAAGCAGAAAATGACCATTTGTGAGAAAAAAAAAAAAAAGTTTCCATTTCTTCTAACTTGCGACAAAAAAAATGAAATCTGCCAGGGACTCACCATGCCCCTCTCTGAATACCTTGAAGGGTCTACTTTCCAAAATGGGGTCATTTGTGGGGTGTGTTTACTGTCCTGACATTTTGGGGGGTGCTAAATTGTAAGCACCCCTGTAAAGCCTAAAGGTGCTCATTGGACTTTGGACCCCTTAGCGCAGTTAGGCTGCAAAAAAGTGCCACACATGTGGTATTGCCGTACTCAGGAGAAGTAGTATAATGTGTTTTGGGGTGTATTTTTACACATACCCATGCTGGGTGGGAGAAATATCTCTGTAAATGACAATTTGTTAATTTTTTTTACACACAATTGTCCATTTACAGAGATCTTTCTCCCACTCAGCATGGGTATGTGTAAAAATACACCCCAAAACACATTATACTACTTCTCCTGAGTACGGCGATATCACATGTGTGGCACTTTTTTGCACCCTAACTGCGCTAAAGGGCCCAAAGTCCAATGAGTACCTTTAGGATTTCACAGGTCATTTTGAGAAATTTTGTTTCAAGACTACTCCTCACGGTTTAGGGCCCCTAAAATGCCAGGGCAGTATAGGAACCCCACAAATGACCCCATTTTAGAAAGAAGACACCCCAAGGTATTCCATTAGGAGTATGGTGAGTTCAGAGAAGATTTTATTTTTTGTCAAAAGTTAGCGGAAAATGACACTTTGTGAAAAAACACAATTAAAATCAATTTCCGCTAACTTGTGACAAAAAATAAAATCTTCTATGAACTCGCCATACTCCTAACAGAATACCTTGGGGTGTCTTCTTTCTAAAATGGGGTCATTTGTGGGGTTCCTATACTGCCCTGGTATTTTAGGGGCCCTAAACCGTGAGGAGTAGTCTTGAAACGAAATTTCTCAAAATGACCTGTGAAATCCTAAAGGTACTCATTGGACTTTGGGCCCTTTAGCGCAGTTAGGGTGCAAAAAAGTGCCACACATGTGATATCGCCGTACTCAGGAGAAGTAGTATAATGTGTTTTGGGGTGTATTTTTACACATACCCATGCTGAGTGGGAGAAAGATCTCTGTAAATGGACAATTGTGTGTAAAAAAAATTAACAAATTGTCATTTACAGAGATATTTCTCCCACCCAGCATGGGTATGTGTAAAAATACACCCCAAAACACATTATACTACTTCTCCTGAGTACGGCAATACCACATGTGTGGCACTTTTTTGCAGCCTAACTGCGCTAAGGGGTCCAAAGTCCAATGAGCACCTTTAGGCTTTACAGGGGTGCTTACAATTTAGCACCCCCCAAAATGTCAGGACAGTAAACACACCCCACAAATGACCCCATTTTGGAAAGTAGACCCTTCAAGGTATTCAGAGAGGGGCATGGTGAGTCCGTGGCAGATTTCATTTTTTTTGTCGCAAGTTAGAAGAAATGGAAACTTTTTTTTTTTTTTTCTCACAAATGGTCATTTTCTGCTTACTTGTGACAAAAAATAATATCTTCTATGAACTCACTATGCCTCTCAGTGAATACTTTGGGATGTCTTCTTTCCAAAATGGGGTCATTTGGGGGGTATTTATACTATCCTGGAATTCTAACCCCTCATGAAACATGACAGGGGGTCAGAAAAGTCATAGATGCTTGAAAATGCCCTTTAGCGCAGTTAGGGTGCAAAAAAGTGCCACACATGTGGTATCTCCATACTCGGGAGAAGTAGTACAACGTGTTTTGGGGTGTATTTTTACACATACCCATGCTGGGTGGGAGAAATACCTCTGTAAATGACAATCTTTTGATTTTTTTACACACAATTGTCCATTTACAGCGGTATTTCTCCCACCCAGCATGGGTATGTGTAAAAATACACCCCAAAACACATTGTACTACTTTTCCCGAGTACGGCGATACCACATGTGTGGCACTTTTTTGCACCCTAACTGCGCTAAGGGGCTCAAAGTCCAATGAGTACCTTTAGGATTTAAAACTTGGACTAGATCACTGGTTTCTTCTCCATAGGTACACACAGCACACTAAAAATAGATTCTTCAAATTGTGGACCCTCCACCACCACCCTTTGTGGTCCACTCACCGCTGTATTAGACCAACCAATGGTCTATATGCACATTGGGACCGTTCCCGGGTCGTCCCCCACCTCTCGATCAAATGCAGTGTGTCTTTAATCCAAACAGACCTCTTCATATACGATGCAGCCTTCTAGCTAAAAAACTTAGTGAAGAGAACTCCACATAGCGTAATACTGCTTAAAATGTTTATTTAATAAAATGCAATTGCACTCACATGTTTGTAGATAAAATCAGCGCATAGAGTGATTTATAAACGGGCTCTCCCCCGTTCAGGTGGCCAGGCTGGCAGGCTCCTCAGAGTGGATCCCCTCTATTTCCGCCGCGCGGTCGGAAGAAAAACGGACGCCACACGTGCCTCCTCGCCGCCGCTCACCCTGTGATTGTGTTGCCCAGTTTCCGCATCAGACTCCGCCCTATCGATTTCGTCACCAAGTGACTCATCAGGGGCATGGAGTCTGATGCGTCCCAGGCCTTTTTGAACTAATGGAGCGCTTCCCGCGCATGCTCCATACATACACTATGGACGCCTGCCAATCTGCCGCCATCTAGTGGATAAAATTAGTATTACGCTAAAAAACAAAGTAAATACCTAGCAGACCTCGCAGAGTGAGCTGTTACATTTCTATGTAACCACATTCCTCATATTTATGCAATTCCCTCCCCTCCCTCACTAAATTCACATCCTACCATCACACAGGTTGTTCCCGAAATTTACTACCAACAGCACATCAAATCCCCAATCACAAACTACAATTCATGTGTGTTCATGCGTTCCTGCCCCCAGTCCATACCCTATATAGGTGAACCCCCTACCTTCCTTCATCCCACCACCCCCCTTTTTCCATTTAACCCTAAATTCCATTACCCCCATCATCCCCTTACATATATTAGGGATCAGAGGTCATGAACACATACCCACACATTTACATACCACAGGGACATAGTTCCAAGCTCTTTTAAAGCTACAGCATATCATATTTGCATACATATAACCCCTTACCCCACCTTGGGTTCATTCTCTGAGTGCCCTTCATTCCCCCCTCTTCTCTCACACCCCTTCATTTGGATCATTTCACCCCATCTGGAACGTTTCTCTAGACAAAGTTTTGCCATCAGTGGGATCAGGGTGCATGCGCACACATCACACCCCTAATCCCCCAAAAAGCATACCAGATCGATATCTATATTGAGGCCATCCGGTCTCAATGTCCCCATCCGGTGGATCCACTTGGTTTCCTCCTGTGAGACCCTTTTGAGTTTATTACACCCCCTCCAGTTGGGAATAATTTTCTGTAACGCACAAAAAGATAACTCCCTGGGGTTACAGTTATGGTGGCTACTAAAATGGGCTGAAACTCCGTGATTGGGGTATCCCTTCACAATGTTGCGAATATGCTCCCCCATCCGCTCCTTTAAGGTGCGTGTAGTTCTCCCGATATACTGCCATCCACATTTGCACCAGGCAAGGTATACAACAAATCTATCATTACAAGTAATGAATTCTTGAATTTTAAAGCTTTTTCCATTGCTGAAGGATGTCACCCTATCAGTTTTTTGACCTACAGCCTCCCTGCAGGCTTTACAGCTCCTACACGGGAAGAAACCCGCTGTTTGCCATCCCTGCATGCGTGGTACCTTCTTAGGCTCCACACAGCTTGGTGCAAGGATTTGTTTTAAATTTTGTGCTTTTCTATAAATGAATTTTGGTTGGGTTGGGATAATACTCCTCAATGTCAGATCTGTTTCCAAAATGCCCCAGTGCTGCTTGATGATATTCTGGAGCTGTTTGTATTGAGTGTTATACCCTGTAATGAAGGCCAGATCATACTCACCCTTAGTCTCTTCCACTCGCTTATCCATCAAAAGTGTTTTTCTATCCAGCTTTCCCACCCTTTCAATTTCTCTATCCAGCTCTTCTTCATAGTATCCCTTTTCCATAAATCTATTTTTCAGAAGTTCCGCCTGCCTATAGTAGTCGTATGTGTTTGTGCAATTTCGTTTCATCCTTAGAAATTGTCCCCTAGGTATCCCTCTGATCCAGGCCGGGTGGTGGCAACTGTCCACAGATATATATCCGTTCCTGTCAGTGTCCTTAAAATAGCTTCTCGTTCCCATTATATTACCTTCTCTCACTATCTCCAAATCCAGGAACTGGATAAGGTCCTTACTCGATTGCATAGTGAGGGAGATACCCAGGTCATTGCTGTTAAGACAATCCACATATGAACCTAGAGATTCCTGCCCTCCCCCCCATATAAAGAAAAGGTCGTCTATAAATCTGCGCCACAGCCTGACCGGGCTGTTTCCCTCCCCTAAGATGGACAGCTCCCACTTACCCATAAAAAGGTTTGCGAGACTTGGGGCATAGCTTGCCCCCATGGCGCATCCCTTTGTCTGATTATAGAAGTTCCCATCATGCCAAAAATAGTTCCGTTCCAGGGCAAATTTAAGTAGCCTCAATATATACGTCCTTTGCTCATCTTTTATTTTATCCTCTTTTTTAAAAAAGAAGTCAACCGCCTCCAAACCCAACTCTGCGAGGTCTGCTAGGTATTTACTTTGTTTTTTAGCGTAATACTAATTTTATCCACTAGATGGCGGCAGATTGGCAGGCGTCCATAGTGTATGTATGGAGCATGCGCGGGAAGCGCTCCATTAGTTCAAAAAGGCCTGGGACGCATCAGACTCCATGCCCCTGATGAGTCACTTGGTGACGAAATCGATAGGGCGGAGTCTGATGCGGAAACTGGGCAACACAATCACAGGGTGAGCGGCGGCGAGGAGGCACGTGTGGCGTCCGTTTTTCTTCCGACCGCGCGGCGGAAATAGAGGGGATCCACTCTGAGGAGCCTGCCAGCCTGGCCACCTGAACGGGGGAGAGCCCGTTTATAAATCACTCTATGCGCTGATTTTATCTACAAACATGTGAGTGCAATTGCATTTTATTAAATAAACATTTTAAGCAGTATTACGCTATGTGGAGTTCTCTTCACTAAGTTTTTTAGCTAGAAGGCTGCATCGTATATGAAGAGGTCTGTTTGGATTAAAGACACACTGCATTTGATCGAGAGGTGGGGGACGACCCGGGAACGGTCCCAATGTGCATATAGACCATTGGTTGGTCTAATACAGCGGTGAGTGGACCACAAAGGGTGGTGGTGGAGGGTCCACAATTTGAAGAATCTATTTTTAGTGTGCTGTGTGTACCTATGGAGAAGAAACCAGTGATCTAGTCCAAGTTTTAAATTTTAGGGCCTGTGTACATGGACTTTTAGTTATTACCCTGCTAATAACCTTGCATGGACTTTGAGTGTTAAAGTGTTTATATTTAGGCTTGTACCTGTCATATGTAGTATAAGCTGAACATATTTGATTTGATGACATCCTTTATAGGTGATACGCACCTTGAGCGCTACCTCTTGATAAACAGAATTTTATAGAATAGAGGAGGCGATCGGGTGTTGCTATCAGGTGCTGAGTAGGGACACTGTGAGCGCTATCCTCTTTATACACCTTTAGGATTTCACAGGTCATTTTTGTTTCAAGACTACTCCTTACGGTTTAGGGCCCCTAAAATGCCAGGGCAGTATAGGAACCCCACTAATGACCCCATTTTAGAAAGAAGACACCCCAAGGTATTCCGTTAGGAGTATGGTCAGTTCATAGAAGTTTTTATTTTTTTGTCACAAGTTAGCGGAAATTGATATTAATTGTTTTTTTTCACAAAGTGTCATTTTCCACTAACTTGGGACAAAAAATAAAATCTTCTATGAACTCACCATACTCCTAACGGAATACCTTTGGGTGTCTTCTTTCTAGAATGGGGTCATTTGTGGGGTTCCTATACTGCCCTGGCATTTTAGGGGCCCTAAACCGTGAGGAGTAGTCTTGAAACCAAATGTTGCAAAATGACCTGTGAAATCCTGAAAGGTACTCATTGGACTTTGGGCCCCTTAGCGTACTTAGGGTGTAAAAAAGTGCCACACATGTGGTACCGCCGTACTCAGGAGAAGTAGTATAATGTGTTTTGGGGTGTATTTTTACACATACCCATGCTAAGTGGGAGAAATATCTCTGTAAATGACAATTGTTTGATGTTTTTTACACACAATTGTCCATTTACATAGAAATTTCTCCCACCCAGCATGGGTATGTGTAAAAATACACCCCAAAACACATTATACTACTTTTCCTGAGTACGGCGGTACCACATGTGTGACACTTCTTTGCAGCCTAGGTGCGCTAAGGGGCCCAACGTCCTATTCACAGGTCATTTTGAGGCATTTGTTTTCTAGACTACTCCTCGCGGTTTAGGGCCCCTAAAATGCTACGGCAGTATAGGAACCCCACAAGTGACCCCATTTTAGAAAGAAGACACCCCAAGGTATTCCGTTAGGTGTATGGCGAGTTCATAGAAGATTTTATTTTTTGTCACAAGTTAGTGAAAAATGACACTTTGTGAAAAAAAAACAATAAAAATCAATTTCCGCTAACTTTTGACAAAAAATAAAATCTTCTATGAACTCGTCATACACCTAACAGAATACCTTGGGGTGTCTTTTTTTCTAAAATGGGGTCACTTGTGGGGTTCCTATACCTCCCTGGCATTTTACGGGCCCAAAACCGTGAGTAGTCTGGAAACCAAATGTCTCAAAATGACTGTTCAGGGGTATAAGCATCTGCAAATTTTGATGACAGGTGGTCTATGAGGGGGCGAATTTTGTGGAACCGGTCATAAGCAGGGTGGCCTTTTAGATGACAGGTTGTATTGGGCCTGATCTGATGGATAGGAGTGCTAGGGGGGTGACAGAAGGTGATTGATGGGTGTCTCAGGGGGTGGTTAGAGGGGAAAATAGATGCAATCAATGCACTGGGGAGGTGATCGGAAGGGGGTCTGAGGGGGATCTGAGGGTTTTGCCGAGTGATCAGGAGCCCACACGGGGCAAATTAGGGCCTGATCTGATGGGTAGGTGTGTTAGGGGGTGACAGGAGGTGATTGATGGGTGTCTCAAGGTGTGATTAGAGGGGGGAATAGATGCAAGCAATGCACTGGCGAGGTGATCAGGGCTGGGGTCTGAGAGCATTCTGAGGGTGTGGGCGGGTGATTGAGTGCCCTAGGGGCAGATAGGGGTCTAATCTGATAGGTAGCAGTGACAGGGGGTGATTGATGGGTAATTAGTGGGTGTTTAGGGTAGAGAACAGATGTAAACACTGCACTTGGGAGGTGATCGGACGTCGGATCTGCGGGCGATCTATTGGTGTGGGTGGGTGATCAGATTGACCGCAAGGGGCAGGTTAGGGGCTGATTGATGGGTGGCAGTGTCAGCGGGTAAATGATGGGTGGCAGTGACAGGGGGTGATTGATGGGTGGCAGTGACAGGGGGTGATTGATGGGTGGCAGTGACAGGGGGTGATTGATGGGTGATTGACAGGTGATCAGTGGGTTATTACAGGGAAGGACAGATGTAAATAATGCCCTGGCGAATTGATAAGGGGGGGTCTGAGGGCAATCTGAGCGTGTAGGCGGGTGATTGGGTGCCCGCAAGGGACAGATTAGGGTCTGATCTGATGGGTAACAGTGACAGGTGGTGATAGGGGGTGATTGATGGGTGATTGATGGGTAATTAGTGGGTGTTTAGAGGAGAGAATAGATGTAAACGCTGCGCTTGGGTGGTGATCTGATGTCGGATCTGCGGGCGATCTATTGGTGTGGGTGGGTGATCAGATTGCCCGCAAGGGGCAGGTTAGGGGCTGATTGATGGGTGGCAGTGACAGGGGATGATTGATGGGTGGCAGTGACAGGGGGTGATTGATGGGTGATTGACAGGTGATCAGTGGGTTATTACAGGGAAGGACAGATGTAAATAATGCCCTGGCGAATTGATAAGGGGGGGTCTGAGGGCAATCTGAGCGTGTAGGCGGGTGACTGGGTGCCCGCAAGGGGCAGATTAGGGTCTGATCTGATGGGTAACAGTGACAGGTGGTGATAGGGGGTGATTGATGGGTGATTGATGGGTAATTAGTGGGTGTTTAGAGGAGAGAATAGATGTAAACGCTGCGCTTGGGTGGTGATCTGATGTCGGATCTGCGGGCGATCTATTGGTGTGGGTGGGTGATCAGATTGCCCGCAAGGGGCAGGTTAGGGGCTGATTAATGGGTGGCAGTGACAGGGGGTGATTGATGGGTGATTGACAGGTGATTGACAGGTGATCAGGTGGGATAGATGCATACAGTACATGGGGTGGGGGGGTCTGGGGGGGGGGTCTGGGGAGAATCTGAGGGGTGGGGGGGTGATCAGGAGGGAGCAGGGGGCAGGGGGGGGGATAAAAAAAAATAGCGTTGACAGATAGTGACAGGGAGTGATTGATGGGTGATTAGGGGGGTGATTGGGTGCAAACAGGGGTCTGGGGGGTGGGCAGGGGGGGTCTGATGGGTGCTGTGGGCGATCTGGGGCAGGGGGGGGGGAAATCAGTGTGCTTGGTGCAGACTAGGGTGGCTGCAGCCTGCCCTGGTGGTCCCTCGGACACTGGGACCACCAGGGCAGGAGGCAGCCTGTATAATACACTTTGTAAACATTACAAAGTGTATTATACACTTTGTATGCGGCGATCGTCGGGTTAACATCCCGCCGGCGCTTCCGTATGGCCGGCGGGATGTTGCAGCGGGTGAGCGGCGCCAGGCGGAGGCGGAGGATCGCGTCACTGATGACGCGATCGCTCCGCCCATGCCCCTACAAGGACCGCCGCCATTTGTCAATACGGCGGTCCTTGCGGGGTCCACTTCCCGGCCGCCAATTGTATATACGGCGGTCGGGAAGTGGTTAAAAGCAAATAAATATGTCAGCCTCCGTATCTCTCTCACTTCAAGTGTCCTTTAAATGACTGATGTGCAAAATTTTACCACCCAATTTACGATAGCACTTATGAGCAAAAATACTAATCTTGATGCTTGGTCATTATTAAGAATAGGTAAGTATTGAACGTTTTGGGACTCTACAGGACATAGTAAAATATCAACAAAGATTACTGATATTCTACTATATACTAAAAATTGGAATTACTTCCAGGGCTCAAATTATCATGGTGTTTATTTTAAATGTACAAAGTTCAAACATCCTTGACCTTTTCCAAACCTTCTTACCCTGTATAGCTTAACCTGTGACAAGGCCCCCCATAAACCTGCTGCCTCCTGGTCATCCATCTCACATGATTTCTGATGAATCTGCTTTGTGTACAACTAAACAAACTCCACACAAGCTGCTAAGCAAAACATTGTGAAAAGCGGATAGAAGTGTACACAGTAAGCAATGTTCAAATACTTTCCCTTGCCCCTCATCAGTGACCCTCCGAGTCTGGTGGCCCATCTTGTAAGATTCATAACACAATTGTGGCCATCATAAACTTCACCTTCATAACAAGTGTAGCCCAAAAAAATACCTGATCTGGAGCAGGGTCATATCAATAGCCCCTGCAAACCCTGCTAGTGTGTGTGTGTGTGTGTGTGTGTGTGTGTGTGTGTGTGTGTGTGTGTGTGTGTGTGTGTGTGTGTGTGTGTGTGTGTGTGTGTGGTGTGTGTGGTGTGTGTGTGTGTGTGTGTGTGTGTGGTGTATGTGTGTGTGTGTGTGGTGTGTATGGTGTGTGTGTGTGGGTGTGTGTGGTGTATGTTTGTGTGTGTGTGTGTGTGTGTGTGTGTGTGGTGTTTGGTGTGTGGTGTGTGTGTGTGTGTGTGTTGTGTATATGGTGTGTGTGTGTGTGTGGTGTGTGTGTGTGGTGTATGTGTGTGTGTGTGTGTGTGTGTGTGTGTGTGTGTGTGTGTGTGTGTGTGTGTGTGTGTGTGTGTGTGTGTGTGTGTGTGTGTGTGTGTGTGTGTGTGTGTGTGTGTGTGAAGGGAGGGTTCACTCCTCTTCCCTCTCCTTACTCACATGCAGAGTAGCACAGGTAGTGGGGTAATGTTTAAGTTTACCTGCTCCAGCACTGTGGGTCTCCTACGTGCTTCACAGCTGCACACTTTCTGCTGCCATTTGCTGACTCCTGATCACATGACCGATGTGAGTCACGTGATTGGGAGTCAGTGAATGGCAGCTGAGAGTGTGCAGTTGTGATACACAGAGGAGACCAGCAGCACTGGAGCAGGTAAATTTTACTCTGGCCCCTGCACTATTTTGCATGTGCATCAGGGCAAGGTGAAGGCGGAGCTGGGGAGTGATCAGGTATGGTGGAGAGAACTTTAGATTCCAGGGGGCACCATGACAATTTCACAGAAGGGCCTTATGAACTGTTGTTACGGCCCTGATCTGGAGGATAAACCCCTGTATTGAAAGTATTGAAAGACCCTTTCCCCCAAGACTGATGTGTTTGTTGCTTTGTTTTGTGTAGGGAGATAAGTGGAAACAAACATGTCATCCTCTATATAAAACCCCTGTGTCCCTGCGTGCCTGTCTCTGTGTAGCTGGGTCCGTGCTTTTTGCTACTGTTCATGTGCACAGCATGGACCCAGACAGCCGTTGAGACAGGACGGAGCCAGTGAGCGTGTGCGCGGACCGACAGGTACGTGCATGCGCTTGAACTGTGGATGCACGCGCGAGTGCGGCGGGTGTGCGCGCTTGTGCGGCGGGTGTGCTCAAAAGTGTACTGTTAAAAGATAGACTTAGAGCCCGTTTTAAAACGGGATTGGTTCCACTAGTATAGGATAAATCTGCTTCTAACGCCACATGTTCTCTGCCCCTCCCACCCTGAGTAACCCAAAGTCCTGCTTATACATCCGCATCAGTGCGCAAGTGGTTTCTGAGAAAAAGGACCAAGCTTCCTGTTCATTAGTCTTTATTGGAAAACAGTAAATGCATCAAAAAGAACTTTCTTTTTGATTAGTAAAGCAGTATTATGGTAGCAGTATTATAAGGTAGAGAAAAATGTTTACTTGGTGAGATTGCAAGCAAGTACACAGGCTTTGAGGAAACTGGCATTAAGTACATTTTAACATAAGATCAAACTTTAAAACCATTAACTTCAAAATCATGGTTTATACAATTAATGCATCAAAATTCCCAGAAACATAGATTATAATAATGAAATTCCTAGAATGGTCTGTACTTGTTTGGATGACTTTTTGAACTCTGAAACAAAAAATTAAGAATGTATCCAGCTAGTGCCAATTTTGTAAATTCTGAACTTCCATTGAAAAAAATGGTAATTTATTGCAAAAATGTTTTCTCCCCAACCATAGTTAAGATACATTTTGGTTAGTGAGAATTGCCAAAAATATGTTCACAATAGGTTTCAATTTCTTTGTACAATTTCTGCTTTCACTTCCCTTGAGCATGCTCAGTAGACAGTGTTTGCTATTTTCTTGTAACGTTTGCAATTTAGGTAGAATTCAAGTCAAAATTTCATAATTTGTGAATATCAATTTTCAACTTAAAATTGTGAAATGTTAATGCAAAGTTCGGAATACAGCAGAATCTGTGCATTCATTCCTAGTTTCTCAGAAAGATAACAAAGGAACAATAGGATCCTCTAAGAATATTGGATATGGGAAATTTAAGAAAAATACCACCACAAAACAAGTTAGAGGGTATATAGAGGAAAATGACTTGTCTCCACACAAGTCTCCAGTCTCTTTAGAGATCCTGGGTTAGTTGCAGGCCCGGATTTACATCACAGGAGTCTATAGTCACAGAAGGTCCTGGCACCCTAAACTCCACCCTTCAGGAACCCACAAACCCCCACTGAACCTCACAGCAAGTGTGCTGGCTGACCCAGCTGTCACTTCTCCCTTACCAGTCATAGGTAGCTACAGGTGTCCCTTAGCATTAGGTAGCCATAAGGTACGCTCAGCATTAAGTAGTTAGTGGTGCTCCGACTGAAGGGGGATCTTGTCAGTGGAATGCCAAGAGCCATGTGACTAAACTCTCATTTACCCTCAGCTCGGGGCTCAGCATACGAAAGGAGGGAGGTGCTAGAGGAGGGGAGTGAGATGCCCCTCCATCATCAGACACCTTTAGGCACGCGCCTATTGTGCCTTATGGTAAATTGATGTAGACAGTATATATTATGACACTCTAGTTAACTAGAATAACTAAACCTCAGAATGTGTATTATGGAAGCTACCCAAAAAAGCTAAAAAATATAATACAAGGGAGAGGTGGTCACACACTGTTTTTTGTACTTTGCCCCTTTCTGGAAGAGACACTTTTATGCTGGTGCTTTTGCCCTTTTTTTGGGAGAGGCGATCTTACTCTACTGTAACACCACTTATACCTTCTACGCCTCTATTATGTTTTCTCTATTTCCGTTATTTAGTGCTTAGTGGCTAAATAGTGTAATGGTTAAGGGCTCTGCCTCAGACACAGGAAAACAGGGGTTGGATATCAGCTCTTCCTGTTTAGTAAGCCAGAGCCTATTCAGTATGGAGACCTTGGGAAAAACTCCATAACATTGCTACTGCCTACTGAGCACCCGAGAGTAGAGTTGAGCTGAAATTTTCGTAATTTCGCATTACTATAATTACGCATGCGAAATTTGCGATTACGATGCGAAATTATCGTAGCGAAATTGCCATTAAAATCGTAATTGAAAATACCGTAAGCGTAATTTTCAACGCATAATTTCGCGTTTCGTTCATGCCGTAATTTCGCATTAAACGCTACCGTAATTTCGCGTTAAACCGTAACGCTCCGTATAATATAAAAAAGCCGCCGATTTTAAGGGTTAATAGCAAAGCCCCCTTAAATGCTAAGAGCCTCAAATTTGAAGAATATATTAAGGAGATCAGGAGGAATAAGAGGAAAAATTTTTTTTTCAAAAAGACCTTATAGTTTTTGAGAAAATCGATGTTAAAGTTTCAAAGTAAAAATGTATACATTTAAAAACCCGCCGACTTTAACGGTTAATAGCAAAGCCTGCTTAAAGTTTAGGAACACCAAATTCCTAGGGTATATTAAGGGGATCAGTGGGAATAAGAGGAAAAAAAAATTTCAAAAAGACCTTATAGTTTTTGAGAAAATCGATTTTTAAGTTTCAAGGGCAAAAATGTCTTTTAAATGCGGAAAATGTCAGTTTTTTTTGCACAGGTAACAATAGTGTATTATTTTCATAGATTCCCCCAAGTGGGAAGAGTTTTACTTACTTCGTTCTGAGTGTGGGAAATATAAAAAAAAAACGACGTGGGGTCCCCCCTCCCAGACCTCTTTAACCCCTTGTCCCCCATGCAGGCTGGGATAGCCAGAATGCGGAGCACCGGCCGCGTGGGGCTCCGCACCCTGACTATACCAGCCCGCATGGTCCATGGATTGGGGGGTCTCGGAAGGGGAGGGGCAGCCAAGCTTTCCCCTCCCCCTCCGAGCCCTTGTCCAATCCAAGGACAAGGGGCTCTTCTCCACCTCCGATGGGCGGTGGAGGTGGAGGCCGCGATTTCCTGGGTGGGGGGTTCATGGTGGAATCTGGGAGTCCCCTTTAAAAAGGGGTCCCCCAGATGCCCACCCCCCCTCCCAGGAGAAATGAGTATAGAGGTACTTGTACCCCTTACCCATTTCCTTTACGAGTTAAAAGTAAATAAACACACAAACACATAGAAAAAGTATTTTAATTGAACAAAAAACATAACCACGAAAAAAGTCCTTTAATATTCTTAATTAACCATTAATACTTACCTGTCCCTTTAAATAAATGATCCCACGCAATATCCTCGGAAATGTTCTATCAGTTACAATGTAACAAAGTTATTACAATGTAACAACTTTGTTACATTGTACCTACGCCGCACCCGACGTCACTCAACGCCGCCGCCGCCGCCGCCTCCGCGTCTGTGCTGCAGGACCCAACAGAGCTCTGAGCTATAGCTCAGAGCTCTCGAAAGCATCTTTGTATTTGGGCTCCAAGGAGCCCCATTGGTCCTTAGCAGACCAATGGGGTTCCTTCTGATTTGAAGGAACCCCATTGGTCTGCTAAGGACCAATGGGGCTCCTTGGAGCCCAAATACAAAGATGCTTTAGAGAGCTCTGAGCTATATAGCTCAGAGCTCTGTCGGGTCCGTGCAGGACGCTAAGTCCCCGCCGGCTCCGCTGCCCTCCCCGCCTCTCCCACATGTCACCCACATGTCACCCACATGTGGGTGACATGTGGGTGACAGATGTGGGCGGGGTGGACAGCGGGAGCTGCGGGGACTTAGCGTCCTGCACGGACGCGTATGCGGCGGCTGAGCGGCGAGTGGCGTCGGGTGCGGCGTAGTTACAATGTAACAAAGTTGTTACGTTGTAATAACTTTGTTACATTGTAACTGATAGAACATTTCCGAGGCTATTTCGAGGGATCATTTATTTAAAGGGACAGGTAAGTATTAATGGTTAATTAAGAATATTAAAGGACTTTTTTCGTGGTTATGTTTTTTGTTCAATTAAAATACTTTTTCTAAGTGTTTGTGTGTTTATTTACTTTTAACTCTTAAAGGAAATGGGTAAGGGGTACAAGTACCTCTATACTCATTTCTCCTGGGAGGGGGGGTGGGCATCTGGGGGACCCCTTTTTAAAGGGGACTCCCAGATTCCACCATGAACCTCCCCCCCAGGAAATCGCGGCCTCCACCTCCACCGCCCATCGGAGGTGGAGAAGAGCCCCTTGTCCTTGGATTGGACAAGGGCTCGGAGGGGGAGGGGAAAGCTTGGCTGCCCCTCCCCTTCCGAGACCCCCCAATCCATGGACCATGCGGGCTGGTATAGTCAGGGTGCGGAGCCCCACGCGGCCGGTGCTCCGCATTCTGGCTACCCCAGCCTGCATGGGGGACAAGGGGTTAAAGAGGTCTGGGAGGGGGGACCCCACGTCGTTTTTTTTTAATATTTCCCACACTCAGAACGAAGTAAGTAAAACTCTTCCCACTTGGGGGAATCTATGAAAATAATACACTATTGTTACCTGTGCAAAAAAAACTGACATTTTCTGCATTTAAAAGACATTTTTGCCCTTGAAACTTAAAAATCGATTTTCTCAAAAACTATAAGGTCTTTTTGAAAAAAAAATTTTCCTCTTATTCCCACTGTTCCCCTTAATATACCCTGGGAATTTGGTGTTCCTAAACTTTAAGCAGGCTTTGCTATTAACCGTTAAAGTCGGCGGGTTTTTAAATGTTTACATTTTTCCTTTGAAACTTTAACATCGATTTTCTCAAAAACTATAAGGTCTTTTTGAAAAAAAAAATTTTCCTCTTATTCCTCCTGATCTCCTTAATATATTCTCCAAATTTGAGGCTCTTAGCATTTAAGGGGGCTTTGCTATTAACCCTTAAAGTCGGCGGCTACCTAACATTGATACATGCGTCAACTTTTCCGCTTCGGGAGCATGACCATACGCATTAATTTCGTAATAACCGGTGCAATGCGAAAATTACGCGAAAAATTACGCTTACGCGAAATTTCGCGAAATCCTTCTTCATTACGATTATGTACTTACGGCCATAAACGTAATTACACTAATTACGCGAAATTTCGCGAAATCGTAATTACTCCATTACGCTCATCTCTACCCGAGAGGCTGCAACGCTGGTGCTTTGAGTTTGCCAGGAGAAAAGCACAATGATTTGTGGCTTGTCTTATGTTTTAACTATTTTTGTTAAATGGACTCCTAACTCCTAAAAACAAAATTGGACACTGATGCTCTTAGTCATCACGCCGGCTGCTACGCATAATCATGGCGACCAGTGTGACAGTACTGTGCTTACCTGATTTTCGAACCGTAAACTGCGCATGTGCAGTACTGTCACGCTGGCCACCGTGGTGACGCGTAGCGGCCGGCGTGATGACGATGAGCGTCATCGTTCAGGAAGTGTCAGTCCGACCCTCGGCCCCGGTGTCACCAGTCGTGATTTATGCGGAGGGACCAGGAGAGGAGCGAGGGAGGATGCCAGGGGACTTCCTGACCTACGGTGGGCTGGAGAAACGGTCTCGAGAAAGCCCTCATAGCGGGGCGAAACGATCGTCGACCAGCCTCTGCACCTCCTGCACTACCTCACAACGTTAAGTATTGCTGCTTTGTTTTTTTACCTTCTGATGTTTTTTAAGAAAGTTTTGCATTAAAGATTGGACTTTTTATGGCGAAGTTGCTCCTGGATATCCCCTTTCTCTCTTGTTTGCATGGGGCTGGAGAAAGCCCCAGGTAAGTTCCGATTGTGTGTTTTTTTTTTTTACTCCTCGGAGTCCCTTTATATTGAATGTTTTTGAAGTTGGTAGATTTTTCAAAAGGTATTTTGCACCTACAATAATTTAGTGAGTGCAACTGGTTTACTTTGTAATAGATTTTGTAATCAGTGGGATGAGCTGGAAAAACTAGTATGATCTAAAGCAGGGCTTTTTAACCCTGTCTTCAAGTATCACCAACAGAATACAGGGTTAGGAATCCCTGATTTGGGGAGACCCTACATCGCTACTTACAGAACTAAAAGAATTCTCATGTTGGAATAATAATATACTACAGGACCCAAGAGCTTTTGTGGAGTCTTTAGTTCAATAGGTCAAAGCTGTTTTTGTTACTTTAAAGTAATAACAAGAAACATATATAACAGCAACTACACCCCCCCTCCACATACACACACACACACATACATAAAAATAATGTATACATGCAAATAATTTACTTGTTTGATCCTGCAGCGAGCAATTGCAGGTGCCAAAGCATTGGAAGCACAGGTCACTCAGGGCATTCTATTTTTTTCCAGCAGAGACATCAGCCATTGTCACATTGCCATGGTGATTCTTCACACATGTGGAAGACTAGAGGCAAGGGGGGGGTGACATAGATCCCATCTGTCCCTCTTTTGGAGGGACGGTCCCTCTGTGGGAGCCCTGTCCCTCTGTCTCTCTTTCCTCCTCATTTGTCCCTCTTTCAGGACTTTGTCCCTCTTTCTATGTAACTATATATATATTTATCTAATAAAAATGTGTTTGATTGACTCTGAACTTTATTACCATCCTTTAAATTGATACATTACTAATTTTTAAATGTTAATATGAAGGAAAATGAACCAGGATAGAAAGAACTAGTGTTGTTTGAGTGATCAAACAGCATATTTTTCATATGAAATCTTTATGGTATGCTTGACTAGGGGTGTGACGGGCGTAAACATGGGTTTGTCAGGGGCATGGCTTGAGTGTGCCTCTTTCTCATCTCAAAAAATTGGGAGGTATGGGGGAGCTAAGTCTGCACTTAATTGAACACAAGTATCTCTGTGTTTGCATTCGGTAAAGGTTTACGTTGTCTAAAAAATGTTTTGTGTATGTATTTTTGCAGGACTTGAAACCTGCTTAAGGTAAGTACAATATTCTTATAATCTTTTGAAGCAGTTGTAATCCCAACTCCTGAATTTTGCATGAATCATTAGCAGACAGCAGCACTAGTTTTTATATGGCTTTTATTGTATTATTATTACCTTTTTATGCTGAAATAAAGCTAAAAACCTCTATCTGTACTCCTGATCAGGTGACTAAGTTGACTGCATATTGTCTATCGCAGGCACCTAAATACATTTGAAGAGTTTATATCAACAAAGTGTAACGAATGTGGAATTATCTCCGTGGTCAGAATGCGCGCTGACACTGCGGAAATCCTCCACAAGCGTATAATTTGACAGAACCCAGCTATGGTGCTATGCACCTGTAGAGGGAAATTCCCACCGTCAGATGGAGCTGTAGAGTGCAGACGAACACAGCCTCTGCACTGCCACAGATGCAAGATGGGAATTGTACGAGTTGAAGCAATGCAGGGCAAGATAGCCCTTAAAGAGAGAGAGCACAGAGACAGAATTTATGTGTGTCCACCAATCTAGTCGCCACCCAGCGACGGTGAATACACAACAGCGGAAACGAAGTGGGAACGCAATCGCAAGAGTGGCAATTGCCAAATAGTGACACAAGTCCGAATTAGACAGAGCTCAAGTGTAGCAAGAAAGAAATAGCAAATAACAATGATCAGAACATCAAGAAAAATAACAAACGCTAGCTAAACTCGAACACCGCACTCATTCGCAACAGCGAACGCGTTTAAGACATGATCACTGCGCATTAGGCGCTCAATGATAAACGTGCCACCCTAACTAACCAATGTGACACAAACACGAAATAGAGAACGCAAACGCTTGCTAAACGGTTACCTCACCGAGCCTACAGCAAGCGTTCGTACCAGACAAGACAGACAGAAGGAGTAGCCAGTATCAACCGCAGCTCTGGCCTAAACTCCCAGACAGAGTACAGAAGGAACCACCGCCACTACCGCTAGGGCAAGTGCGATCCCAACAGACAGAACGATTTCCTGTCGACCGCCGCTGGCAACAAGACAATCGCAACAGATAGACCAGACAGAATAGGCAGTACAAATATACACTAGCTGACTGCACTAAATAGGAATGCAAGGAGTGAGTTTAGCAGGAACAAACCTCTATGACCAGCAAGGAATTCTGGGAGCAAAAGGTATTTATACTGCAAGACATCAAAGGAAGGAGCTAAGCAATTTGCATGACAAGTGTATGCAAATTTCTCACCCGCAGAGCAACTCTGAAACTTGCAAAGTGAAGACAGGTCTCTTTTCCAGACACCTGCAGCACTCAGACCTACAAAATGGTCAAAAAGTTGTCTGTCTGTGCAGACAGCAGAGCAGATCATTACACAAAGACTTTGTCTAGCCTCTGTTTCTCTACAGCTCCAAATACCTGAGCAAAATATGAGTTTAGGTCCTCTCTTTAATTTTTTCATTATCTAATAATACTGTTAAATGTTTCATTATATGATGTAATACTGTTAGGCAGTGTACACGCTTATTTAAAAAGATGAGCAGTTTACGATTGTCCAAAATCACATCTTATATATTGCAATAAAGTCGCAAGTTTTATGCATTTATATGTGATTTAAATTCTGCGATTTTTATACATTTGTAAGTCAGATGGAAAGTCTTTTTTTCGTATGTGATGTGCGATTCGTGTTCCTATGAAAGTTAAGGGCAACGCTTTAAATTCATATACAAATTGCATTTTGGTGCAAAAAAAGTTGCAAAATTGTGACGTTAATTAGATATATTTTCCTGTAAATTAACTTCAATGGTAATCATAGGAATATTTCAAAAATGAAATTTGCATACAGACACATACAAAAAAAAGTACACAAAAGTTCCAACAAAAAAGACCAGAACAATCGCAAATGCAAATCTGTGCAAGTAGAAAATTACTTTGACATGTTTAAATGGCCCCTTATGCTGCTTCCCAACACTCACAGTTTTTGCCGAAATTTGCAGCAAGTCGATGCAACGACATCCATGGGGACATGGTTTTTCTAAACTGGCCACTAGAGCTCCAGGCTCACTGTCATGTGACCTCAGTGAGCTTGGAGCTCTAGTGGCCAGCTCAAAAAGCTGCCAGGAATACTAGAAAATGCAAGCCGGAGTAAGGACAGGTAGCTATACATGTTTAAGCACAGAGCACTCTGCATACTGGGCCCCCAAACATCTCACCTGCGGTCCGCGGTATATCACCCATGGATAGGCTGACCTCCCTCCATCACTCACACTCACACACACACTCACACACATGCACACACACACACGCACAAACACTTTGCACCCAAAATTTGTAGGTCAAAAAGTCAGCCTATCAGATTCAGCAATGATATATGGGACTTTTGCTACATGCAAGCTGGAACCTCTACTTCAGTCAGTACTGGGTTGGATGCCTAAGGGACTAATCAGGAGCTGCCATCGTTGGTGGAACCCAAAAGTTGAGTGTAGTTTGTGTACATTGTGATCACTACACTCACCGGCGATTGTAGTGATCTCGTGATCAGGGCACCAGGGCCGGCCCGCCCATAAGGTGGAGTGAGGCAGGTTCCTCAGGCGGCAGATGTGGGGGGGGCGGCACCAGGCAGAAAGAGGAAGTGAGTGCACCTGGCTTTTGCCGCCTCCCGTTTTACTGTCTGGACAGGACCCCTGGAACCCTTTAGGCTGTGCACGCCAGCCCACCACCCTAGATGCGGCCTCTGAGTGAGTCCTTGCATGGCTAAGCTGCCATCACGATAATGGTGTGCGCCGGGTGTGGGCGGAGGCAGAATCGGGAAGCGACTGGAGTCACGCTGCCTGCCGCCCGTCTTGAAGAGCACGGCCAGTGTAGCAGGTAGAATCAGAATCAGAATCAGAATCAAATTTATTTCGCCAAGTACAACGGGGGTTGTACCCGGAATTATTTTTGGCTCATACAGGGTCGGAGATGGTACGAACACATGCAGCAATTCCACACATACAAATCACGTGCAATAGTACACTTAAGCATATAGTATATACCCATATATACATAATACCAATAACTGTAGTGGAGGACGCGTGGGGAAAACTGGAGTGCTGTGTGAGGGGAGCAGCCTGCCAACTATCGACGGCGCTCGCTCGCTCCACAGCAGCTCCAGATGCCCCGCAGTGTGTCCTGGATAGAGAAAGAGAGAGAAAGGATAGCTAAGAGAGACGAAGAAAGAGAGAGCGAGAGAAAGGATAGCGAAAGGATAGCTGAGAGAGACGAAGAGAAGACCAAGGCAGGAAGAGAGAGACAGATACAGAGGCAGAGTCCCTGGGGCTGCATATTGAAATGCACCCCTGGGTCCAGCCATCAGTCCAGTCCAGTTATTGTGCAGGGATCTATTTTGGATGCAGGCAGATGGGACCCTGTGCTTCTGGCAGCTGTAGCATACAGAGCCAGGACCGGTGGAGAAAGGACCGAGCTCCAGGGCCCATGGGAGCCAAGTAGACACCAGGATCCTCCTTGATGGATGGGGCCTGCCGTGCGTGTCCCTCGTGCAGTGCGGGGCTGGGAGCAGCTGTGACCCTCCGCTGACCTGGATGGGGCCTGCCGTGCGTGTCCCTCGTGCAGTGCGGGGCTGGGAGCAGCTGTGACCCTCCGCTGACATGGATCCCTATGCTGTGAGCGGTCTGGGAACGGCCGTGAGATCCTCCTTCCTTGTGGCAGCTAGACGGCTGTGGGCTCCTCCGTGCGACGTCCTCGGTGTACTCCAGCAGCAGCTACCAGCCACCCGAGGGGGGGCCCACCGCTGGGAACCGTCCTGGGTGACGAGCTGCGGTGATCGGCGCAGGTGGAGTCCGATGTGGATGCAGCGACGGCAGATCAGCGGAACTCCGTGCTGCCTCTCCATGCTGCGCACAACCACGTGGCCCCGATCAGCTGATCCTCAGCAGCTGATCCTCACGCCGCCTGCGTTCCGTGTCTGATGCGGAACCGGTCCGGTAGTGCCCATGTCCTCCGCCTCCGCCTCTCCCAGCAAGAGTGAAGCTCTCTCCACCTCGAGTGGAGAGAGAAAGTACAAAAGTACTAAAAAAGCCGGAGCCCTGTGGCCGTGGCGACCGAGTCCGGCGCCATCTTGCTGTCCCCAGGGGGGGGTACCTTTTTTTAATATACAGTATATTTGCATTATTACTTGGTCAGTAGCTTTAAATAAGGTGCTGCTGACACAGGTTTGTAAGTAAGGGCATTTTGCCCTTAGTCAAGATGGCCGCTGCCGCATATGTAGGCAGGGCTGATGGCTATGCGGAGAGGGGAGTGAGTTCACGCGTACATATTGACGCATGCACTCCTCCCGGTTGGCGAGACAACCAGGACGCGTCGGGTAAGGCTCTCATGCGTAGAGCCGGCCGCGTTCATTACGCGTGTGAGGAGGGAAGGTTGCTTAGCAACCTGGCGCCCGAGAGAGAGCCAGGAGAGATATAACAGCTCTCTGAGGAGACGGTGTGGCGCAGTTTGGAGCGGACAGAGGATGAGGAAGGACGAGGCAGGCTAAGCTGAAGAAAAGCAGGCCAAAAGCTGTGGCAGACGACATGTCGGGAAGAAAGTAATGCGCTTAGATGATTTTTCAAACCTCCATTTATAGCCATCAGTCCATCAAAGCTGACAAGGAGTGGGGAAGCCAGGATAAAGATTCCAGTCAGAGAAAAAGAGCCAGACAGATGTATAGCCAGTGATTCTTGATATAGAGATGCTGAAAAACAAACCGTTCAAGATGACACGTATGAACTATGATTAATGTTGTGATAAATCAGCATGTGACAAGAAAGATCTTTGAATATTTTGATTACAGGGAAGTTGGCTCTTTAATATCCCCCACTGCTGGAGCATAGTGTTAGTGAGGATGAGAATTAAGACTGGCCATTCCTATTGGTGATGATTATAATCTCACTTGTATTTTTATAAGTTTATAGTAGCAAATATATCGGCGCCAAGGGACAATGGAACCGCCGCTGAGAAGAACAATGTCCAAAAGTTCAGAAGTCAGGCATACATCAAAGGTCAGCGCAGGTTTAGAAAGTCATTGTATGTAGGGAATGGTAAATTCTTCACCACAATATATCAAATGCTCAGAGGTAGGTATCCGCCAAACATCAAAACTAGAAAAGGCTTACCAGCTCCCAACAACCCTCATTATAAGGTTGTGAAATGGCTCATGTCACAGATAACGTCCAGGGAACATCAGCCGTCGTGAAGATCCAGTGGACATCCGTGTGGAGGTACAGTTTCAGGAATTTATATAGGAAAACAAAAACGGCTGGGAAGGTAACAGGCGGCACCATTGTCTATTGATCTTCGATTGACCATTACATGCGCGCTAATCTTCTGGGGTTCCCTGTTTATGGGCCCCGTATGTGAGTTATCGTTTTTATGTCTACTGCCTTTTAAAGAAATTTTATCTAAATAAACGGGTTACGCTTAGATATTGCCGTTTTTGTTTTCCTATATAAATTCCTGAAACTGTACCTCCACACGGATGTCCACTGGATCTTCACGACGTCTGATGTTCCCTGGACGTTATCTGTGACATGAGCCATTTCACAACCTTATAATGTGGGTTGTTGGGAGCTGGTAAGCCTTTTCTATTTTTATAAGTTTGACTGGATGGTTGCGGAAATGGGGAAACAGTTTTATTATAAAAGTCAAAGAACTGCATATTACCCATATACTGTGCATAAGACTATGAAATAGTGAGATTGAGAAGAAAGTGAATCTGGTTAATGAAATAGGCTATTGCCCTGTCCGCTAGAGGCCTAACATATCCTCTTTTAGTCTATTGACTTTACAAAGTAATAAATGCCAGAAGACATTTTTGTTTTATTTATTTTTATGTGTGGTGCACAAGACAGTGCGAAGTTATATTGGAGAAATACTTACCTTTGAGAAGATTCGTCCGGCTGGATTCCTGTAAAAAAAAAGGAGAAATGATGAATATGTCAATTTACCAGCAATAGTGAAAGATTTGGAATAAGTACCTGTTAATAGACTGTTTTTCCTGGCAGTAGACTGAACCTGCAAAAGAACAGAGTAATTGCATACAGGAGTTACAGATTTTGGGATCTGAAAAGAAATTTTTTTTTTGTGTTTTTGTATTTTTGGAGCAAGCATATTGAATAGTTTTGTTTATGAGAACAAGTGACGGAGTCATTTTTCTTTATATCCATCTAATCCAAGTAACCATATTAATTTACTAAATCTAGTAGTTCTCTAACCCATTTTTTAATTTTTTTTTAATTTTATTAACCAACCAATTTATTAACCTTTTAACCAACCAATTCTCATATGTACCTGGCTGCCATTTTGGATAAATAATAACCAGAATAATTTACCGGTATAGAAACCAAAAAGAAAGAATACTCTATTTACTTTTTGGTTATTAAGATTTTGCTGATCAGCAAATTTATAGGTGAAATTGAGATAGTACGGTACCATTGGTGAGAAGGATTAAAAACTGAAATCATTATAGTACCCACGGTTTAGGGAAAATCAAATAAGGTTCCTGGTCACTAAGGTGGGTGGGTACGCTCAGAAATACTTACCAGGGGGGAAGGTTATGTGTTTTTATTAACCAATTGTTTTCTCCTAGCTACCGAAAGTATTCTGTGAAAGAAGATCAGAAGATGTTCAGAAGACTGTGATATTATAGATGTTTTGTTTGTAATTCTCATTGGTTACATGGAGTAGAAAGTGTATTTTTATTTTTTTTATTTTCAATAAACTTTTGAATTTTTCAACTTGCATTAGTGTTTGTGGAGTTCTCCGTCAGTTGGCAGTTGAAACAGTCTACACCAGTATGATGACCTGCCGCTGCCCCCTGCTCGCCAGAGCGAGATGGTTGCTCGCTGTCGCTTGCCTGCCATCGCCACCAGTGAGTAACTTTGCTGTCTTGCTGCTGCTGGAGCCTCAGTCACTGTTTCAGCCGCTGTAGCTCCGCCCACTAGTGTTTGAATAGAGCACGGGGCTGATGGGGAGCAAGAGCATGCCACTGGTGTGTGGTGTGTGTGTGTGTGTTGTGTGTATGGTGTGTGTGTGTGTGTGTGTGTGTGTGTGGTGTGTGTGCGTGGTGTGTGTGTGGTGTATGTTTGTGTGTGTGTGTGTGTGTGTGTGTGTGGTGTTGGGTGTGTGGTGTGTGTGTGTGTGTGTGTGTGTGTGTTTTTCTCCCTTAGTCGTTCTTTCTATCTCCCCTCTCTCTCTACCCCCCTCTGTGTGTGTGTGTCTCTCTCTCTCTCCCCCCCTCTCTCCCCCCCGTCTCTCTCCTCCCCTCTCTCTCTCTCCCCCTCTCTCTCTCTCCCTCTCTCTCTCTCTCCCCCCTCTATCTCTCCCCCCCTCTCTCTCTCTCCCTCTCTCCCTCCCCCTCTCTCTCTCTCCCCCCATCTCTCCCCCCCCTCTCTCTCCCCCCCTCTCTCCCCCCCTCTCTCTGCCCCCCGTCTCTCTCTCCCCCCGTCTCTCTCCCCCCTCTCTGCCCCTTTATTTCTCTCTCTCTTTTTATCTGTGTCTCTCTCTCTCTCCCTCTCTTCCCCTTTCTCTGTCTCTCTCCCTCCCTCTTTCTCTCTTTCTCTCTCCCCTCTCTCTGTCGCAGGACATCATGGCCATCACCAGCTCTGACCACTCTCAGCCGCACTAGCATTGCGACCACTGTTAGCTCTGCCACCAACGACTCAGATCTACCAGCCCTGTGGCAGCCAGGCCACCATTCCTGGCCCTGTTCCAGGGCAGCCACCCTCCACCTGGTCCCCACAGGGTCAGCCACGGGTTTATATGAAAAGGGCGCCTGTAAAAAAGAGCGCCTGGTGGAGCCCATATATACCAACTTTGGCTACAAAAAAGGCGCCTGGTGTAGCCCATATAAAAACTTCGGCTACAAAAAAGGCACCTGGTGTAGCCCATATAAAAACTTCGGCTACAAAAAAAAAAAGGCGCCTGGTGTAGCCCATATAAAAACTTCAGCTACAAAAAAAAGGCGCCTGGTGTAGCCCATATAAAAACTTTGGCTACAAAACAAAAAGGCGCCTGGTATAGCCCATATAAAAACTTCGGCTACAAAAAAACTCAGTTATGTGTTAATCACTATTCCCCCTCCAGGCCGCCATGGATAGTGGGGGAATGAAATAATTCGGCTTCCAGCGCTTGTAGCCCATATAAAAACTTAGACTACAAAAAAAGGCGCCTGGTGTAGCCCATATAAAAACTTCGGCTACAAAAAAAAGGCAATAATATGGTCTACAAAGGTGCACCCTACTGTAGCCGAAAACCTTGTAGCCGAAAAAAATGTGGGCTACAAAGGTGCGCCCTACTGTAGCCGAAAACCTTGTAGCCGAAAAAATATGGGCTACAAAGGGGAGCCCGCTTGTAGCTTATATCAAAACTTGAGCGCCCTTTTCTACACCTTGTAGCCCATATTTCCAGAAATAACATTGATGTCTATGGCGGCGCCCTTTTCATACAGGCAGCTCAGGCACCCTTTTCAACCAATACCTCAGCCACTATTTAAATATTACTCCAGCATCTCACAAGTAGGGCTGCTCAAATCCGGATCCGGGAGATACCCAGATAGTTGCTATCCGGATATCTCCCAGTAAACCTGTGCGGAGTGGGCGGGGGGTCAATCTTACCTGTCTGATGTCTTCTTCGTCCGTCCCTTGGTGCCTCCCATGATGCGCTCCACGTGCGTCACATGATTACAAACACTTCCTCCTTCAACCCGGAAGGAGAAAGTGTTTGTGATCACGTGACCGCCGCTTGGACCTCATCGTGGAAGGCGCCGAGGGACGGACCGAAGAAGACGTCAGACAGGTAAGATTGACCCCCCGCCCACCCCGCACAGGTAACTGGGAGATATCCAGATATAACTATCTGGATGTCTTCCGGATTTGAGCAGCCCTGCTCACAAGGACCCCCCAGACTAGCACCTACTTGACACTATACCTGGCTACCCTATACAGGGGGCACCTATACCTGGCTACATAACTACCTATACTAAGGGTGAAAATAGAGGGGTGCTGTGTGATCATTCCAAATCGGGGGGGCGCATGCTCACAAGTTTGCCTCAGGCAGCAAAAAGTCTAGGACCGGCCCTGCAGGGGACATTCGGAGCAGCTCCTGATTAATTCCAGGAGATTAAGCTGTCAATTGACAGCTTAATTTCCGGTCTCATATGCCCGGGATTGTGGCGGGAATGCACAGACCTCGTAGTGCAAAATCTACGTCATGTCAGAAGCTTACAGCCAAAAACATGAGGTAGATTTCAACTACGTCGGTCTGTAAAGGCTTAGTTTTTACTTATTACTTTTAAGGATTGTTTAAAAATCAGTTAATCCTTTAAGTTGCAGTCACGTACACATTTAAAAAATTTGTGTCAGTCTACCTGTCCATCCATCCCTCCATTCATCCCTCCATTTCGTGCTGCCTTTCTGTCTGTCGTCTACCTGCCAAAGTGTTTTGTCTGTCAGCTAAGGGAAATCTGTGTCGGTCTATCTTTCTATCTACCTATGTACCTATCCTCCCGTTTACCTATAATTTTATTTTCCCATCTTAAGCATATTAGAGAGACATGTGTATAGCTTATTAGCCCCTGCAGATTCTGGTTTGTGTACATCACAGGCCTGGTTAGGCAGTGTGTCACTGCTGTGAGGACCCATGCAGATGTAATATTATGGAGATACAAACTCCCGCTAAGAGTACCAATTGAATATTGTAAGCCTCGGAACACTGTGCTAAGTGATTTCTTATGGTGGATGCAGCTTCATCTCTACTTTTTCTTCTTAAACAAAAATAAATACATAAAAATACTTACAAAGTGAAAAGGGGGCAACTTAAAAAGATGCAGTCTGTGATTTAAGAAACCATATGCTCAAAAGTATTTTCTGATGCTGCGTGCTGTGCTGCCTTGCGGAGGTATCTTGTTTTATTTATAGTTTTACTCTACTTCATTAAGCCATTTATTCTATTAATGACACAGTGACTTCATTTAAATAGCATGGAGAGTAAGAGGTGGCAGCACAAAGGATGCTGGTTACTGTATTCAAAATTACTGCCATCTTGAATACAAAAGGGATTTACAAATTGCTACTTTAAAAAGGACACTTAAAACAGGGATGGATGCACCTAATGCTGCATAAAAGATAGGCTAATAAGCTGTTATCCTTATAAACAGAGAAGTAATCTTACCTCTCTTGAAGAATTTGGACCAGATTACTGAAAAAGGTCTTTTATTCAAGCACATAAAATTAACAACGTGTTTTGCGGGTGCTTTCCCGCTTCCTCAGGTCAGTGAAAAAAACAGGTGCCTTAACTGCTACACAGCCCTAGCAGTGAATATATACAACCTTAGCAATTTGCTTTTTAGAATCTTACACTTCTTTTGTCTTTTAGATGAACCTGGGGTTGTTACAATCACAGAAACCATCAAAATAATCTATGTACTTTTAAAAATGAACTTTAGCGAAAAGGGAGGGAAAATGAATCAATACATTTCAAAGTGAGAAGTTAAAAAATAAAAGAGAGATGAGGAAATGATTGATATTCGCCATGTAATTTGTTCATATTGTTTGATGCACAGTACGTCGGCACGTCATCATATTTACTACTGGCAGACATGAAAAAAAACAAAACAGACAGCACCAACTGCCATTATCTATAACCACACCCCCTTACAAGGCTATAAAGGTTGTCTTTTATGCATAGAGGGAGATACTGGTTGCTTGACAGTTGGAAACATTTACCACAATGCAACAAGGGGTTTCACCACAACATCAGCCATACAGACGTCCCTGAAGATCTATTCAAAAAAAAAAGGGAAAGATTTCTCATGGGAAAAGGGGAATCAGCTACTGATTGGAATGGAGTTCAATCTTTGGTTACAGTTACTCTTTAAACAAGAAGCAACATACATAATGCATCAGGTCAAGAAAATGAGTGAAGCCTTGTCATTTATTTCTTTATAGGCATACATTAACACTTATAGCTAGTCATTTTACATATACCGTGGGATGCAAAAGTTTGGACAACCTTGTTAATCGCCATGATTTTCCTGTATAAATCATTGGTTGTTACGATAAAAAATGTCAGTTAAATATATCATATAGGAGACCCACACAGTGATATTTGAGAAGTGAAATTAGGTTTGTTGGATTTACAGAAAGTGTGCAATAATTGTTTAAATAAAATTAGGCAAGTGCATAAATGTAGGCACTGTTGTCATCTTATTGATTCCAAAACCTTTAGGACTAATTATTGGAACTCAAATTGGCTTGGTAAGCTCAGTGACCTCTGACCTACATACACAGGTGAATACAATTATGAGAAAGAGTATTTAAGGGGATTAATAGTACATTTCCCTCCTCTTTTAATTTTCTCAGAAGAGTAGCAACATGGGGGTTTCAAAACAACTCACAAATGACCTGAAGACAAAGATTGTTCACCATCATGGTTTAGGGGAAGGATACATACAGCTGTCTCAGAGATTTCAGTTGTCTTTTTCCACAGTTAGGAACATATTAAGAAAATGGAAGACCACAGGTGCAGTTCAAGTTAAGGCTTGAAATGGCAGACCAAGAAAAATCTTGGTTAAATAGAAGCGATGAATGGTGGGGAGCAGTCAGAGTCAACCCACAGACCAGCACCAAAGACCTACAACCTACAACATCATGTTGCTGCAGATGGAGTCACTGTGCATTATTCAACCATTTGGCGCACTTTACACAAGGAGATGCTGTATGTGAGATTGATGCAGAGGAAGCCTTTTCTCCACCCACAGCACAAACAGAGCAGCTTGAAGTATGCTAAAGCACATTTGGACAAGCCAGCTTAATTTTGGAATAAGGTGCTGTGGGATGATGAAACTAAAATTGAGTTATTTGGGCATGACAAGGGGCATTATGCATGGAGGAAAAACAACACAGGATTCCAAGAAAAACACCTGCTACCTACAATATAATATGGTGGTGGTTCCATCATGCTGTGGGGCTGTGTGGCCATTGCAGGGGCTGAGAATCTTGTCAAATTTGAAGGACGCATAGATTCCACTCAGTATCAGCAGATTGTCCAGGAATCAGTGACAAAGCTGAAGCTGCGCCGGGGCTGGATTTTTAAACAAGACAATGATCCTAAACACTGCTCAAAATCCACTAAGGCATTCATGCAGAGGAACAAGTACAACGTTCTGGAATGGCCATCTCAGTCCCCAGACCTTAATGTAATTGAAAATTGGTGGTGTGGAGAGGAGAGGCGGGGGGCGGAGCGGACGTCATGACGTAGCTCCGTGTGTCGTTGCTTCCCCACCACGATGCGGGCTGCTAGCAAAAATGCCCTAAAGCACGCCCGGGAGTAGAGATAGACCTAGAGCCCAGCTGCAGAGAAAGGCGTCTGGAATCCAGCTGGAGGTCGAGAGGGAAGAGTCCGGGGGTGGCGTTCTGAGGTGGAAAGAGGAACAGTCACGGGGGCACTGTCTGCCGGCGGACTTCCGGCTTGAGGCGGAGGGGAGGTTGAGAGCCGGTGCACTCCCCACACGCTTACACGCCAGAGCATTAAAACCACTGGACCTCACGGAGATCCGGACTACACGGAGACCTGGACCCTGAGAGGGGGGCAGTTTGAAGACGCTGGGGATAGAGGATTACTACACCAGCATACTGCGGAGCTGCTGGTTTTTGTGATCCCCGGAGCTATTGGAGGGGTGGAAGAACCGGAGTCTAGTGGTGAGTGCAGTAGAAGTGATATTTTCAGCCATAACTGCATAGAGCCAGGACCCGAGCAAAAGGGATCCCTACACTATAAAATAGAGTAAGATGGCGGGGGTTACGAAGAAGAACGGCACTGAAGCAGCTTGTGCTGGGGCAGCTGGGACAGCAGAAAAAACGCCTCAGAGAGGAGCTGCTGACTTTTTTATGCCAGCAGGCTCAGGGAGCCCGAGGAAGAGACTGCCTGAGAAAAGTGACAGAGCAGAGCAGATAAGCTCACCCCACCCCGTAGCAACTAAAAAATCAACCAGCTGGGAAGAAATGTGGATATATTTAAAAACGTTGCCCACTAAGCAGGACTTAAGTGATCAAATGGAACAAATCCTGGCTGTTACGCATACAGAGATAACTACATTAAGGGAGGAAATGGGGGTGACCTCATCTCGGGTTGAGACATTGGAGCAGGAGTTAACTTAAGTGAAGGCAACAATGGAGGAGCTCCAACAAGAAAGAAAAAATCAAAAGCTGCTGAATCGAATAATTTGCACGCAAATGGAAGATATGCAAAATCGCTCGAGAAGGATGAATATTAGAATTTGAGGTCTGCAGGAGTCTATAGGGGCAGAGAGGCTGCGCCATGTTGCACAGAGCATCTTTAACAGAGTCCTAAAAAGATCCGAAGAACATGTGATTATGATAGATAGAATACACCGAGCGCTGGGAGTAAATCCGAAGACACGGTAAAAAGATAGAAACGTGATTTGCTGCCTTCATTATTATACGGAAAAGGAAGCAATTATGACAGCTGCATGGAAAAATCCGGAGATAGAATTTGAGGGGAAATCAATACAACTGTTTCAGGATCTGGCGACGTCAACCCTACAACAAAGAAGAGCCCTAAGACCACTGATACAGGTCCTACAAAAAGAGGGGGCCACTTATAGATGGGGTTCCCGTTTTCTCTGTTAGTTAAAAAAGGGGCGCTTGCTTTTGCCATGAGAAATGCAGACCATCTACCTGAACTTTTTAGAGCTCTCAAAATACCAACGGTAGAGCTCCCGGACTGGGATCCAGAAGGAATAATGTGGGGTAAGACGCGGTTGGGCCGCCGAAGTTGAAAGTAAAAATAAAGTAATTTAATCTTGTGGCCGGGACAATGCTTGATTAGCGGATCTGACCTATTCTCTCGTGGGAGATAATAATATGATATTAGACAAGACAAGACAAGACAAATAACATTTATATTGCGCTTTTCTCCTTGCGGACTCAAAACGCCAGAGCAGAGCAGCAGTCACTAGGGTGCGCTCTATTGGCAGTAGCAGTGTAAGGGAGACTTGCCAAAGGTCTCCTACTGAATTAGTGCTGGCTTACTGAACAGGCAGAGCTGAGATTCGAACCCTGGTCTCCTGTGTCAGAGGCAGAGCCCTTAACCATTACCATCTGGGTAGCTGCAGGAGTGGATGGGGGGGGGGATAAAGTCTTGTGCTCGCTCTTTCCCCTTACAGGACAGAGACTGGGGGTGGGATAAATATTGGAATGGGGAAGGGGTAAATATATGAAAATGTTTGTAGCACATACAATAAGAGGTGGAAATGTAAGATATGGTTATGGAATGTTTAAACACTAATGGGAATGAGTATTAATTGACACGAGGGGAGGTGGGGTGGGAGTCGGTGCGGACAGGGGGGGGGGCTTGGTGCGCGTTGCGTATATTGTGTATATGAATATAATAGTTAGACCCATTTCCCTGGACCTATGTGTTAGGCTGCAGCTTAAGAGGGTATATAGGAGAATATTGGGGGATGGGATAAAAGGGGGGAAAGAGCGTCCCGCTGGGTGGGTGGGGGGGGGACGTTTGGGGTTCGTTGTGATGGATTGTCTCCGGCCTCAATATGGGCTTAGAGCCCAGGGATGGGAGGAAAGAGAAAACCCCTCAAATTGGAAGGACTTTCATTTACCCTCGTAAAGAGGAGGGCAGACGACGTCCGCCACATTTCATAAGGCAGCTAAAAATGCCTTTTTTAAATCTTTATATGTTTTATTCTTTCTTTCTTCTTGGGTATTTCACAGGACCTGTCCCACTGGTCCACAAAGTAAGAATAGGGGGTGAATATCAAAGCCCCCATATATGCTATTGCTACAAAGATTGCTACATACTTTATGTTAAGAATAGTGGGTATAAGTTACAAAAATAATTGTTCAAATAGACCTTATAGTTTTTGAGAAAATTGATTTAAAAATTTAAAAATAAATGGTTTTTAAACTAATTGTTTTTGTTTAAAAAACATTTCTCTTTGCATTTTTATAAAATCGATTTTCTCAAAAATGACACAGTCTTTGTGAAAAATACTTTTTTTGACTTATACCCACCACTATTCTCCTTAACATGTGTAGCAATTTTGGTAGCAATAGCATGTATGGGGGCATTGCAATTCACCGCCAAAATCAGCACAAAATTACATGTAAATTACGCGTAAATTCATGCGTAATTACAAATGATTATACAAAGTCAATCAAATTACTAATGTGTAATTACGTATAGGCGTAATTGCGAAAATGTACCAGTAAGCTGGTGAAATCATAATTAGCAAATTACGATCATCACTACATGTGTCTAGATCTTTTGAAACAAAAACCATACCCGTGCAGACATTATAGATGTTGTCATCTTACGATTGCTCCATGTCTGACTAGCCTGTTTTCTTATGTGTATAAAATAAACTTTAGTCATAAACAGAGCAGGATCATCCACAAGGCAACCTAGGCAGATGCCTGGGGCTTTGTGCATGTCGGGGGCACAACTACCACTTTCTCTGACCCCTCTTCCATCTTGGATCACTAAAAAGACCATAAGGGGGAACCAAAGATGCTAAGAAACCACCTTGCCTAGGGCCCCATTTCCTCTTAATCCATCTTTAGTCATAAAGTTTGCTCACCCCTTAGGGAGGGATCACCCTTATTTCTGCAGGAACCACAGCTCATTAATTGCAAGTGGTTTTTTTTATGTTTTTTTATTATTTATAATAGACAGTCAACGTCAATGAGGAATCATATGCGTTGTGCAGAAAAAGTAGTGCTGGTTATATCTTTTCTAAACTTTTTTAAACACTATACAGAATTGCAGACGGCTCCTAAAAATGCAGCGGCCTCACAGGCATTGCGCTAATAAGGTAACGTGTGCTGTCGCCTGTCATTAGTACCAGTAAATTGTCATGCGCTTAGTGCGCATAGTGGTTTTACTGCAGTTTAGTGCATCAGGCACAATGGGAGTTAATGAGGTAGGCAATAGAAAGAGAAAAGTTATAAGTAGTAAACTAGTCAAAATCCCAAACTGATTTATTTTGCTGGAGGGAACATGAAAATTAAACATGCAATGGGTACTTGGCAGCATACAATAGTAGAAACTGAGCACAGTTGGAATAGCCAAAAATAATCAACTTTATTTTTTCACTAAGTTCATAAAAACTCACAACATCGAAATTCTTCAAAAGTCTTCAATGCAAGTGAACTAGAATATACCGTATCAAAGCAGGGCTACAAGGAGGTACAACATAGTTCAACATAGTTGGCCTTACATCATGGTAAAAACATTTGACTGACTGTGGTAGTGACTAAATTGGGAGCTCCTGTAAGGAATATTATACAAATCAATTAAAAAGGTCAAAAAACTGTAAGAAGGGTTTTCTTTTGTGGCTATTCTTCATTAGTTACACAGATGCAGATACAGTGGGTTGCAAAAGTATTCGGCCCCCTTGAAGTTTTCCACATTTTGTCATATTATTGCCACAAACATGAATCAATTTTATTGTAATTCCACATGAAAGATCAACACAAAGTGGTGTACACATGAGAAGTGGAACGAAAATCATACACGATTGCAAACATTTTTTACAAATAAATAACTGCAAAGTGGTGTGTGCATAATTATTCGGGTCCCTTTGATCTGAGTGCAGTCAGTTGCCTATAGACATTGCCTGATGAGTGCTAATGACTAAATAGAGTGCACCTGTGTGTAATCTAATGTCAGTACAAATACAGCTGCTCTGTGAGGGCCTCAGAGGTTGTCTAAGAGAATATTGGGAGAAACAACACCGTGAAGTCCAAAGAACACACAAGACAGGTCTGGGATAAAGTTATTGAGAAATTTAAAGCAGGCTTAGCCTACAAAAAGATTTCCAAAGCCTTGAACATCCCACGAAGCACTGTTTAAGCGATCATTCAGAAATGGAAGGAGTATGGCACAACTGTAAACCTACCAAGACAAGGCCATCCACCTAAACTCACAGGCCGAACAAGGAGAGCGCTGATCAGAAATGCAGTCAAGAGGTCTCTGGACGAGCTGCAGAGATCTACAGCTCAGGTGGGAGACTCTGTCCATAGGACACCTATTAGTCATGCACTGTACAAAGTTGGCCTTTATGGAAGAGTGGCATGAAGAAAGGCATTGTTAACAGAAAGCCTAAGAAGTCCCGTTTGCAGTTTGCCACAAGCCATGTGGGGGACACAGCAACCATGTGGAAGAAGGTGCTCTGGTCAGATGAGACCAAAATGGAACTTTTTGGCCAAAATGCAAAACGCTATGTGTGGAGGAAAACTAACACTGCACATCACTCTGAACACACCATCCCCACTCTCAAATATGGTGGTGGCAGCATCATGCTCGGGGGGTGCATCTCTTCAGCAGGGACAGGGAAGGGAAGCTTGTCAGAGTTGATGGGAAGATGGATGGAGCCAAATGCAGGGCAAACTTGGAAGAAAACCTCTTGGAGTCTGCAAAAGACTTGAGACTGTGGCGGAGGTTCACCTTCCAGCAGGACAATGACCCTAAACATAAAGCCAGGGCAACAATGGAATGGTTTAAAACAAAACATATCTATGTGTTAGAATGACCCAGTCAAAGTCCAGATCTAAATCCAATCGAGAATCTGTGTCAAGATCTGAAAACTGCTGTTCGCAAACGCTGTCCATCTAATCTGACTGAGCTAGAGCTGTTTTTCAAAGAAGAATAGGCAAGGATTTCAGTCTCTAGATGTGCAAAGCTGGTAGAGACATACCCTAAAAGACTGGCAGCTGTAATTGCAGCAAAAGGTGGTTCTACAAAGTATTGACTCAGGGGGCCGAATAATTACGCACACCCCACTTTGCAGTTATTTATTTGTAAAAAAATGTTTGGAATGATGTATGATTTTTGATCCACTTCTCACATGTACACCACTTTGTATTGGTCTTTCATGTGGAATTCCAATAAAATTAATGCATGTTTGTGGCAGTAATGTGACAAAATGTGGAAAACTTCAAGGGGGCCAAATACTTTTGCAACCCACTGTATAGCCAATATACTGATGCAGATATAGCAGATATACTGTGTTAAACCTTTTGTCTTTCAAATAGTTTTTTACAAATTTGCATTGATCACTATCATCATAATTCTTGTGTACCCAGCTTTGTACTATATAATGTTTCAATCGCTGGATAGTGTATCGGTTAAAGGCTCTGCCATTGACACACAGGACCAGTGTTCAAATCTTGGGTCTTCCGGTTCAGTAACCTAGCAGCTGTTTAGTAGGAGACCTTGGGCAAGACTCCCTAACAACGCTACTGCCTATAGAGCGTGTACTAGTGGCTGCAACTCTGGTGCTTTGAGTCCTCCAGGAGTAAAGTTCAAATACTTTCTTTTTTGCTCATAACATAATTAACCTTAGGTTTAGTGTGGTCATCCTATCTCCTGCAGTCTCTGCATCTGCAATCACTAGTCACCTGATTAGAAATGAAGAAGTTATTCACCAGGATGAAATATCATCTAAAATACAAAAAGGGCCTTATTCTATCCAACTTCCCTCCTAAGTTTTCTCCTACAATATTATTTTTGATCTTCTGTTTAAAATAACTTTTCAGTACTCTGCAATTGAAAAAGTACCAACAAGTAGGCAAAAAAATAGCATACATTTGAAAATGCTGCGTACTAATTTCAGCGTGGAGTGAAATAACAATAAAAAACACCCAATAATGTACAATTTACTTGCGGTAGTTGAATATATGTTATTTTACCGATAATCTACAACCTTATTGATATAGTAAAATATCAGCAATATTTACCGATATGTCACTATGACCTAACCTCCCTTTACTCTCACTGAGAACCCTCCCCTGGTGGGCAAAGAATCACCTTCCCCCTACTGGGCAACTAATAACCTTCCCCCCAGGCAACTAATAACCCCCACCAACCAATCACCCCCCTAGCAACTAATAACCATCCCCTTGGGCAACTAATAATCCTCCCCTTGGGCAACTAATAATTCCCCCCCCCCCCCGGGAACTAATGACCCTCCCCAGGCAACTAATAACCCCCCAACTTATTACTTGCCCTTTCCCCAACAACTAATAAACTCCCTCGGCCAAAAATGAGTGCATGCTAAATAGTGGAGGGCCTCAGCTCTATTCATTAACTGCTCCACAAAAAGTACTATCCAAATTATTTTTGGTATGTTCTTTCTTACCTTTGGCTTTTACTGATAAAACGTAAAAATATCATGTAGGAGAGAGCTGAGGAGAAAATGCAAATTGAATAAGGGCCAAAGTGTCTATTTATAGTTACTTTTTGGAAAAACATGACTTGAGTAGCATAGAAGCTTCAGGGAAAACAAATCTGATTGGGAGATCTGGGCTATTGTATTGCTTTTACTCCCAATATCATTGCACCTGTGTTGATGACTCGGCCCTATTGCCCTATTACCTACCATAAAATGCTGGTATTACATCCAGGCAGCTGCTCAATTAATGGTCGGCTGTGGTCCTCACTAAACACAGCACACCTCAGTAATACAGTCTATGGGGTACACTGACTACATCTATCTGAGTCATTCTATTTATTATGCATGCAAACACAATATTCTGATTAAGGCTCCCTTTTTACTGGAAGAGTTAAACAGAATGATCGCAATCGTAGGTTGAAATTACCATATGGTTTGAAGGAAAAAAAAATAGAGTTGGCAAATAGTCCCTCCGTGGGAAGGATGATTCCTCTTTTGTAGAACAGAATTGACTTTGTTCGAACTAATGAATCATCTTCCAATAATTTCTATTACTGAGAGAGGAGCGGGCACAGTGTAATCACTAAATCTGCCTTGTTTTGTGCTCCTGGGAGTTAGCAGCTGTAGAATAATAAGCGTCATTTTTTTCCCTTCCTACTCCCAATATTCGGCGTATAGTTATTTTAAGGAGATGAACATAAATTGAAGGTTATAGCAATAAAATACAGATAAAGTGGCTTGTTGAACAACTGCAGCCCATTTTTCTCATATCTGGCTGGAAGATGTAGAAGAAAGGGCTGAAGGGGGCTGATCCATTGATTCTCTGTGGTGGCTGCGGTGGTTTGCGGCAGCAATTCTTCCTGTGCTCCCAGCAGCTGGGAGGATGATTAGGTGCAATATATAGCGCTGATCCATAGCTCTGTCTTTACTTTACTGACAGCTTTGATTAGGGCACAATAAAAGAAAATGGTGTATGTGACACATCTAGGGCTATTATGGATTCAGCAAATTATATAACTTACCTACATTATTATTATCAATCACGTTGTATCGTAAAAGAGCAGCTATACATAGGAAAACAATACTTCAGTATATATATAAAAGTCAAGGAAAAAACATCTTGCGGGGATAATGGCTGAGGCCAGTCCTATAAACATTGCTTGCTCTGTGCAGCTATGAAATGCTTCTTTTGCTGTCCAAATGTAATTTATTCTATAGCTGCTGTCCTGTTCTTTACAAAATAATTATTTACATAGATTATGAATGTACTATGGTTACTATAATGCCTTTGTATCAATCAAGGGGAATTTCACATTGGTTATAGTTGTATATCAGTGCCACACAAGTCATTTTGCAATTTGAAGCAACCCTAAAAAAAGAGACATACAGTAGATACTCTGATTCACCTACAAAGAAGAAAGTCTCTGGATCCCATAGAGCCTACTCCATTTTCTCTCTGTGTCCTTGTTCCAGCGCTGTGCCTCCGTTGAAATTTTTTGACCTACAGGTTGAATATGTCTTCAGCCCTCCTTGAGCATTCTTCGGAAGTACTCATATACAGTGCTGCTCATCCAGATTCCGGATATCCGGGTGACCCGAATATCAGACCTTTTTTCAGCTATCCAACTGGATTTGGATTCCAGATACCTGGGCCCAAATCCAGATAGCTATCTGCGGAAAGTTGGCTGACAATCCCGGGATGTACTGGGTCCTAATCTATGTTATGGGGTGGTGAGTAATGTACAATTATTTAATGAATCTTGTGTCCACCCATTGGGACCCATTGCACCCACGGTAAGGTATCCTTCAATGTTGCCTGGTGGTGGGCGGCGATTCAAACTTTAACTAATTTTTATTGCTAATTTTCCCCTATGTTTGATGCCTTATGTGCAGTTAGTCATATGGCCACAAGATGGCATAAGTCCTAACGGCAATTAATGGACACGTATATTGTGTCGCTTCCATGATGTAATATATGCGACGTCTGCGTTCCACGACGCGACGTCAGCCTCTGTGCACTTTGGCTATAGCCCGGATATGACGGCTGTCGTAATCCGGAAGTAGTTAATGGGGGAACTTGGTGCATATTACCTATGTGGCGTGCGTTACAGACAGCGGAAGCTGTACAGCCGCGGCCATCACCCGCCCACCATAACAGGTAAGATGGAGGATATATAAAGGGGTATGTTGTATGGGGCCAATTGTCCTGATGATGCGCCACGCTACATAGGCGCGAAACGGCTGTTGACCTGCTCTCTGCCTGTACCTCTCTCCATTTGTGTATTGCCTTGAAACAGTTTTTACCAAGTTTGGAATAAATGCTACGTTTTAGCCGGATGTGCACTACCGCTGTTTTCTCTTCAAGCCACACTATTGTTGTATTGTTAATTAGCTTGATTTCATTGTGTGACAGTCAGAGTGTGTGCTGTAGGGATGCTGCAGGCAGCTGCTATGTGTCTCTGTGTGTGCTGTGCCTGTGCACAGACCACCAGGCCAGCTGTTGCCTGCTGGCCAGCTATTAGCCTTAGCTAGCTACAGTATAGGTTAGGTTAGGGATTAGGGAATAGAATTACTGTGTTATTGTGTAGTTAGTACTGTAGTACTGCAGTCAGTGCTAGTAGTTGTTAGAGTAGTAGTACTACTGTGTTAGCTTACTACAGAACTGCTGTGCTGCTGAGCAGTGCCAGTGTGACAGTTGGTGTCTTCTCCTCAGCTGTCTGACTGTCACTCGACACATGGCACTTGGCACGTGACCCTTTGCACTTGGCACGTGGCACTTGGAACTTTGCACTTGTCACTTTGCACTTTGCACATGGCACTTTGCACATGGCACTTGTCACGTGGCACTTGGCACATGGCACTTTGCACTTGGCACATGTCACTTGGCACTTTGCACGTGGCACTTAGCACGTAGCAGGTGGCACATGACACTTTACACGTGGCACATGGCACTTGGCACATGTCACGTGCAAAGTGCCACGTGCAAAGTGCCACGTGCAAATTGCCACGTGCCAAGTGCAAAGTGCCACGTGCCAAGTGCAAAGTGCCACGTGCAAAGTGCCATGTGCAAAGTGCCACGTGCCAAGTGCAACGTGCCAAGTGCAACGTGCCACATGCCAAGTGCAGAGTGCCATGTGCAAAGTGCCACATGCCAAGTGCTTAGTGCCAAGTGCAAAGTGCAAAGTGCCAAGTGCAAAGTGCAAAGTGCCACGTGCCAAGTGCAAAGTGCAAAGTACAAAGTGCCAAGTGCAAAGTGCCAAGTGCCACGTCCGGCATGCTCCTGGCAGACTTGGTGCCTGCTGCTGCATTGTCCTGCTCCTGCTGCCTTTGCTGCTCCCACTGCCAGAGTGCCACAGGCCACTGCTGCTGTGCTGATACCACCTATATTAACCCAAAACACAATTGCTGCGTAATTTTTTGGAGGTGTCTGGGCTGAAAACTGCCATGTCCCAGTTGTGCGGTTGGACTTTGGACACAATGTGGGCTGCACGACCGCTGTCTGGAACCTAGTCCTGATGTTAATTGACAGCCATTTTTTTGGGGGGGAGGGGGATTTTAAGTCCCCACATCATCAATTAGTGTTTCCCTTTAAAAAATAATGATGCTGCATGCCTCATTTACCCTAAAAAACATTTTTAAAGCGGAATATAACCCTGCATTTCAACTTTGCTCTAAAATGTTATTTACAGCATATTATATGCAAAAAGCATTTTTTTTTTTACTAGACCAGCATTGGAAGGTTTAAACACAGAGGTTTAAAGGTCCTGGAGAGATATGCAGAAGTTCAGATAGATACATTCTATTTAGTTACATGTATCTATTGATAAACAGTTACACACTCCTTGGCTGTCCTCCAAGCTCCTTCTCAGTCAGAGAGATGAGTCACATTCAACATTTAGATACATTTATGTAAAAAAAAATGTATCTATTTCAGCTTCGGATGCGTCTGCAGAAATCTAAAGGAACTTTAAAGCCCTGTGTAACCCTTCCAATGCTGGTCTAGTAAAAAAAAATGCTGGTTGCATATAATATACTGTAAATAATGTTTTAGAGCAAAGTTGAAATGCAGGGTTATATTCCGCTTTAAAGCAATTTAAAGACCACTTCCGTTTTTTCTATCCAGATATCCGAATCCGCCCGGATACCCCGGATACTGAGGTCAGATATCCGATTCGGATCAGAAAAGTTTGAACTCGGATATCCGGCCCTGAATGGATATCTGTGTATCCGGATCCGAATCCAATCCAGATTTTAAAAAGGGGTATCTGTGCAGCACTGCTCATATGTTTAAGTACTTCTGAAGATGATCAGTTCTGTACTATGCACATGCAAGTCCCGTCTTTGGAAGCACTTAGGGCCAAATTTATCAAAGTATTGCCAACAGTTTTTATCTTCTTGAACTGTTCTAACCAGCAGGGGAACTGTTCTGCATGATAATAAGAAACTTCTGAAATCTTATGTAATAGCGGCAGTTTAGCGTGAATTTTTAGAGCTGCACTACAGAAAAGTTCAAATCTATCCCTAAACAGAATAAGAAGTGCTTAATTGCAGTTCTACAGATAATGCAGCAGTGCAGTTTAGACTTGATTTGTGAAGGGCTTCTCCCCCCTGCTGCCAGGTGTCCTGTGAAGCTGTTCTATGCTTAACCCTTCCAGTGCTGGGCATTGATGCAGTACAACAGATGTATTGGTTACCTCAGCAACAGCAATTTCCCTCACACACTGCACTGCCTGAGACCTTCCTAGGTCATCCTATTCCTTACAGTTTAAGAAGGAATCTGCACTGTCTAGTGATTTCTTAATATGTCTGAGACAGTTCTGCACTAATTTCTAAAAACCTACCAATATTTTGTCTCAGACACTCTTGATAAATATCCCACACAGACTGCACCAATTTTGAGAATCCTTCGTATCTCCTCCTGTTTAGAAGGAAATGACATCCTCTTAAAATGTCTAAATCAATTCTGCATAATTTCTAGAAACCTCCTAAGATTTTTCTTTCAGATGCTATTGATAAATCCGGACCTTAGGACGTGAGTGCTTTGGAAGCCTTCTGAGGACCCTTGAAGGTGCCAGCAGGGGAACGCAGAGATGGAGAAAGGACCAGGAAAATCATGTGGGATCCAGAGCTTTCCCTTTTTTTTTTTGGTGAGCATCAAAGTTTTTTTTTTTTTTTCAAGTCCCTTCAGGGTTGCATTAATGCAATTAAAAATGGCCTTCCATGTCAATCTACAAACAGTAAGCAATTTTCCAAAACTGAGAGTAAGCTAATTTGCTAAGGACCTCGGACTTGACCTACTACTTGGTTGCAGTTTGGCATCATTTGTCTAACCGTAACCCCCATTCCACACACACACACACACACACACACACACACACACACACACACACACACACACCTAACCTTAGGATTCCCCCCAGGCTAACCTTAACCACCCCCTCCATGCCTAACCGTACACCCCATGGCTACCCTAAGTTTGCCATTTCCCATATGACTGGTGGCCAAGTATTGCATTGTGGCACAGCACACAGTCATGTCTGTATGTTGTAGATTAAATGAGCCCCTAGTGAGCTATCGTGCAGGTCTAAAAATGCATTCCTTCTGTGGAATAATGCATTTGTCTAAACACTGTGTTATGATCATGTCTGCAGCGTTTACTGCTGGCTGCAGTGGTATTGTAACCCAAGCAGTTCTGATGTCATTACATACATTTTCTTGCATAGTTTGGTTTGCACTTAAACTAGTTGCTGATTCCATCTGCAGTCGCTCTGAAGTTAATGACAGTTTAATATGCTTTTGTGTAAACAAACATTGTCTGCTGCTATGGAGGGGCAATCCCTTTCCTGCAGGCTGCATATCATTGTCTGCCTTTTCCTGCTGCCAGCCTATGATTAATTACCATTCACTTGTGTGGGAATCTGCAGGTCTGCTCCCATTGGATGACCTCAGTATAAAGAACTGCTTCCTGCAATGCTTGATGGGCTACCATAGTCTCAGATTCAGTCTGTTACTCTGCTCGTGCCCCACCTCGTTCCTGGTCCGTGTGGATTGCGCTGACTCCTGCGAAGGGGTCAGCGAGTCCTCCTAGTTCTGCTCTTGTTCTAGAAGTTGTTACTTTGCTTGTCTTGTGTCATATATTGGTTCATCGCCAATATATACGCATACTTGCACGTTTATTATTTTCCTTGTATTCGTGTTACGTTGATACATCAGTGTCGCTGATATATACGTAAACGAACTGTTTATATCCTGTGTTCCGTTAGTCAGCGTTCCAGCACACTGAGCTAGTTATCCTGTTCCTGGTCCTGTTTGTGGATTGCGTTCATCTCTGCAAAGAGATAGCGAATCCTTCTGAGTCCTGTTCCCTGTATTACTCCAGTCTTAGTCAGAGTTCCTGCTTATGTCATATATCGGTTCATTGCCGATATATACATATGTTAGTCAGACGTTACAAATAGTTTCATTGATAGCTGTAATTGTAATACGCTAGGAAATCATACTTATTGTATATTTATCTGTGTTACGTTCATCTATCTTGATCCTGCTATTTCCTGACTATCCTGTCTGTCTTTGTGAGGCACGCCATTGCTGCAAACGCATTGGCTACCTCATTCCAGTCTGTTTTATTGTGGACGCTTGCTGTCACTAAGTAGTGGCTAGTTAAGCAAGCGTTCATTCTGTCTACCTGTCCTGATCTCCTCAGTCCTGGTTTATGCGCTCAGCGCTACTTTGCGCTGAGACGTTATTACGAAAGTGTTGTTTGTGGCTGTTCGGATCTGCACCGGCTCTGTGCACCACAATCTCCTATTGGAGTCAGTCCTCTCCTCCACTAAACTGGGGATATCCTGATCCCTTGTGCTGGTGTGTGTACCTCCTTCACGTCAGCTTATGTGTTGTATGCTGACTGTGGAGATTACACCTCCAAGCTTAACATTATGGTAGCCCCATTACCAATCCCTATTGTGGGGGGAATTTCCAGAAATTATGACACTGTTTGTCAGGGGTCCTGCTCCTTTAAAAAATTTGAAAAGCTTGGTCCTGAAGTTACAGACAAATTTATATCAGAATTGGTTAAAGTTCTGGCCAATCCCGACTTTCGGGCTTCTGCAATTTCTACCTGGTCTGATTGGATCGTTTGTGCTCTTTTTAAGGGCAAACTTTTTGATTGGGCAATCGATGTCTTAGATCACACTCAGTTTAGACAAAGTCCTTTGCAATTTATAGCTTTTGTAATTCACAATTGGTTGCGCATAGATCCATTGCCTTTTCCTCTTAATGAACTCCTGGCAGCAGGCCAATCAGCTGCTCCTTCAATTGCTTGCAAGAATGAGCAGCAAGCAGAAAGTGTTACTGATAATTTTCCTGCAGCTTTGAATAAATCACCAAAAACAGCAAGGTCAAAGGCAAAACGCAAACGTTCTAAGAAACGTGTCCAATCTGCAGAATCGTTATCTTTAGCGACTGCGCATCAGACCTGCAATAAGATTCTGCCATTAACAGATAATGAAATGCAATTGTCTTTCAGGGGAGTTAAATGGACTTATGAAACTACTAATGAACTTTCATCACTGGCTAGGGAAAATAAAGATTTTTGTTTAAAAGAATTATCTGAGTATGATTATGAGGATATATTACAGAGTATTGAACAAATCAATCTATTCGTGCAGCAAGAAAAATTTGCATACACTACAGTCCAACACTTGCTACAGGTATTGGAGATCCTTAGGAATAAGAGATCTGCCAATCGCCTGCTAAATAATCCAATGTATGTTTCTGCCAAAACCACATTTGCAAACTGTGATCTGCCTGTTAAGTATGCTTGGAATCCTCCATTTGAGAAAGGAGAGATGGAAGCTCTGGTCAATGAATGGAAGAATGATTCAAGTTCATTTTGTCAATTTTACAGTGCAAAAAGTGAATTAGTATTGAATGCATGCATTAAGTCTGCCTATAACCTAATAAAAACTGGTGTGTGTGGGTATGACCTTGTGGCTCCATTGATCGATGTGTGGAAAATGATTTTGGACGATTTTTATGCGATTCAATCAGTTGATACCAGGGAAGACACACTGTCAATTAGAGACTGTTCCACTTCTCCAGTTACTGAGTCCCTGCCATGTCTTGTGAATGTTCCCGTAACTCCACCCTGTACCATGGATAACTCAGTGTTACTTCCCAGTAAAACAGAAGCCACTGATACTTTCTTAACTTTGCCCTGCACAAATTTCTCAGCAGAGAATCCAGAGGTCCTGCTGACTTCTGAGTCCAGCCTAGCCAGTACTCATGAGTCTTTGTTCAGTGAAACAGACACCAGAAAAATCTTGCCTGTCTCTGCAAACACTTCTGCAGAAATTACCTGTGTTAATAAAGTTCAACTCCTGTCTGATCCAGCAGATGCCAATAGATGCCCTACATCAGTTTCCGAGTCCCAGCAATCCTGTCCAGAAACCTCAGAACCCCAGCATCTGAATTTTCCAATTTCACAATTGAATGGTGATTTAGATGCGCAAACATTGTGTTTTGATCTTCCTGTTTCTACACCTCACTCTAGCTTCGTGAATAACTCAGAGCGTCTGCTATGTGAATCTGAAATCGCAGAATTATTACCGTGTTTAGAAAATGTCCCAGTAAATTTGCCCTGTACCATGAATTGTGCAGTAGATCTCTCCAATGAAACTCAGGTCACAGAATCATTATGCTGTCCAGCAGGTGCTTCCATGGTTTTGCCCTGCAATATGGACTGTTCAGTGATCCTGTCCAGTGAAGCTGTGGTCGCAGAGTCTTATGCTTCACCCAGTACTTTGGATACTTCAAACCCTCTAGCAGAGGAGTCTGAGGCACTGCTTACCTCAGTTGGTGTTGCAGTAATATTCACTTGTCTAGCAGCTGTTTTGGAATTACAGTCTGCTCTAATAAAACTTGATGAATTTCTGCCCAGCGAAGCAGAAGCCATTGAAATATTGTCCTCGTCAGCAAGTGTGTTAGATACCTTGCCCTGTACACAGTCTGATTTAACCAATGTTGTTGAGTCCCTCTCCAGTGTTGTAACAGCCGAGGAACTCCAGCCCTGTCCTCTGAATGTTTCATAAGTCTTGCCCTGTAACATGGATAATTCTGACTCGCTGGAAAAAATAATAGAAATCTCAGAATTTCAGTCCGGGTTAATGAGTGTTTCTGAAACCCAGCCCTGTATCCTGGAAAATTCTGGTTCTCTGGCCGGTGTGGCAGAAGTTCCAGAGTCCCCTTTCTGTCCAGTGAGTTACTCAGTTTTGCCTAGTTCAGTGGGGGCTGCTGCAATACTGACTTGTTTTGCAGCCCTTCATGAGCTCCAATCCAGTGTATTTGATGAGTCTCTGTCTAGTCCAGAAGAAGTTATGGGAACCCTGTCTAGTTCGGTGCATACATCAGAAGATTTGTCCTGTCTTGTAAATGCCCCTGAACATGATTTGTTAATAACCTTGCTGGAATCAGAGACATCTAAGTCTGATCCTGCATTTTTTAGTGAGAATCCAGTAACTGTGAAGTCTAGTCATGATGATTTTTTTTTTGCCCAGTCCTGGTTTCGGTCCTACCTTGACTGACTTTGAGGTTCGCAGTTCCTTGACATGCCCAGAAGTCTCTCTTGTGCCGGTGTGCCCAGATGTGCTTCGTATGCCAGAGTGCCCAAGTGTGTCTGTGTTGGCGTGCTCACACGCTTCCCTAGTGGAGACATGTTCTGATGTTGCCGGTTGGCCTGCATGCCCGGAGATGGTTCTGGTCCCTAAAAACCCTGATCTTGATGTTTGTCCTTGTGACCCTGACTCTAGAGTTGCCCTGGGTTCCATAGGGGTTCTTGATGGTTCTCCATGTGAGCCTAAGGGGCGTTCTGACCTGTGGGGATCTCTTTGGAGCTTCCAAGTGTTCTGGGAGATCTCTGAGGAAACTTGTCCTGGTACCTTGGACTGGTTCAACGGTGGGTTTTGTGTTGGTAGGGACAGTTCCGGTGGGCATTGCAAAGGCTTTGGCGTTTTTGGACAGTTCCGGGAAGGCGGTGGGTATCGCTTAGAGAGTTTCTGGGGTTTTTTTTCTGGAAGTCGTGGTTCTGATGGGTATCACACTGAGGCTTGTAGTGCTGACGGGCATGGTTCTGTAGGTTCTGGTTCTGATGGGTCCAGTCTTGTGGGGACTGATTCTGGAATTTGGTCTTGCCGGGCTGTCCCGGTCATCATGAATTATCAGTCAGATTGTTTTGTTGGGAATTTCAGTTTTGAAAAGCGTCTGGTATCCGCTTTTAAGGGGGGGGGGGGGGGGGGTAATGTTATGATCATGTCTGCAGCGTTTACTGCTGGCTGCAGTGGTATTGTAACCCAAGCAGTTCTGATGTCATTACATACATTTTCTTGCATAGTTTGGTTTGCACTTAAACTAGTTGCTGATTCCATCTGCAGTCGCTCTGAAGTTAATGACAGTTTAATATGCTTTTGTGTAAACAAACATTGTCTGCTGCTATGGAGGGGCAATCCCTTTCTTGCAGGCTGCATATCATTGTCTGCCTTTTCCTGCTGCCAGCCTATGATTAATTACCATTCACTTGTGTGGGAATCTGCAGGTCTGCTCCCATTGGATGACCTCAGTATAAAGAACTGCTTCCTGCAATGCTTGATGGGCTACCATAGTCTCAGATTCAGTCTGTTACTCTGCTCGTGCCCCACCTCGTTCCTGGTCCGTGTGGATTGCGCTGACTCCTGCGAAGGGGTCAGCGAGTCCTCCTAGTTCTGCTCTTGTTCTAGAAGTTGTTACTTTGCTTGTCTTGTGTCATATATTGGTTCATTGCCAATATATACACATACTTGCACGTTTATTATTTTCCTTGTATTCGTGTTACGTTGATACATCAGTGTCGCTGATATATACGTACACGAACTGTTTATATCCTGTGTTCCGTTAGTCAGCGTTCCAGCACGCTGAGCTAGTTATCCTGTTCCTGGTCCTGTTTGTGGATTGCGTTCATCTCTGCGAAGAGATAGCGAATCCTTCTGAGTCCTGTTCCCTGTATTACTCCAGTCTTAGTCAGAGTTCCTGCTTATGTCATATATCGGTTCATTGCCGATATATACATATGTTAGTCAGACGTTACAAATAGTTTCATTGATAGCTGTAATTGTAATACGCTAGGAAATCATACTTATTGTATATTTATCTGTGTTACGTTCATCTATCTTGATCCTGCTATTTCCTGACTATCCTGTCCTGTCTTTGTGAGGCACGCCATTGCTGCAAACGCATTGGCTACCTCATTCCAGTCTGTTTTATTGTGGACGCTTGCTGTCACTAAGTAGTGGCTAGTTAAGCAAGCGTTCATTCTGTCTACCTGTCCTGATCTCCTCAGTCCTGGTTTATGCGCTCAGCGCTACTTTGCGCTGAGACGTTATTACGAAAGTGTTGTTTGTGGCTGTTCGGATCTGCACCGGCTCTGTGCACCACAATCTCCTATTGGAGTCAGTCCTCTCCTCCACTAAACTGGGGATATCCTGATCCCTTGTGCTGGTGTGTGTACCTCCTTCACGTCAGCTTATGTGTTGTATGCTGACTGTGGAGATTACACCTCCAAGCTTAACACACTGACAGGGATAATAATGGTCATGTCTAGAAGAACTCATGGAGAAGCATGTGATTTGTTTGATCAGCTGATAGTTTTGCAAAGCTCTGATTTGCTGTTTTCACATCCCGTTTTAACACATGATCATGACTAGAAAATCAGAGGCTTACATATCTAACACCTGACCCTACTGATCTCCATGAGTTCTCCTAGACATACCATCACTAGAAAGGGATTATCTTGAAGCAGCTGATTTTGCAATTTTTTTGTTTATAATCATAAATAGCTGTTTGCGAGTGCAGACCTGACCATTTCTTCTTTAATAACTTAAAGAGGAACTCCAGTGAAAATAATGTAATAAAAAAAAGTGCTCCATTTTTACAATAATTATGTATAAATGATTTAGTCAGTGTTTGCCCCTTGTAAAAAAAAAAAAACGTTGAAATCCCTGATTTACATTCTGACATTTATTACATGGTGACATTTTTACTGTTGGCAGGTGATGTAGCTGCTGCATGCTTTTTTGGCAGTTGGAAACAGCTGTAAACAGCTATTATTATTTATTATTATTATTATTATTATTTAGTATTTATATAGCGCCAACATATTACGCAGCGCTGTACAGTGTATATATATATCTTGTCACTAACTGTCCCTCAAAGGAGCTCACAATCTAATCCCTACCATTGCCATATGTCTATATTATGTAGTGTAAGTACTGTAGTCTAGGGCCAATTTTAGGGGGAGCCAATTAACTTATCCGTATGTTTTTGGAATGTGGGAGGAAACCGGAGTGCCCGGAGGAAACCCACACAGACACGGAGAGAACATACAAACTCTTTGCAGATAGTGCCCTGGCTGGAATTCGAACCAGGGACCCAGCGCTGCAAGGCGAGAGAGCTAACCACTACGCCACCGTGCTGCCCACAATGCAACAAGGTTCACAGACAGGAAACTGCCAGGAGTACCATGATCCTCAGAGTTTCTTGTGGGAGGGGTTTCACCACAATATCAGTCATACAGCGCCCCCTGATGGTCTGTTTGTGAAAAGGAATAGATTTCTCATGTAAAAGGGGGTATCAGCTACTGATTGGCATAACGTTCAATTTTTGGTCGGAGTTTCTCTTTAAGCTCTGAAATGAAAAACAGGGACTACACACTTCTGCTTGAAAACAAGGATTTTAGTCACATTTTCTGCAGTAACCACTAAGCTCACCAAACACTACAATGTTTCCCTTGTCTGGGCCCCTAGTAAGCTATCCCGCAGGTCTCGTAATTCATTCCTTCTGATGCTGTCAGGTGTGCATGTGTTCAGAAACACGACTTACAGTACTATACAAGGTACACTAGGAAAAATGGTTTGTAGACAACAGAGAAAATAGATGAAAAACATTAAGAGTCAGACAATCATCGTTCAGTAAGGAGTTTTATAGGAAAAAAACAGGCAAGTGGGAAAGTCCCGCAGTTAAAAGAAAAAATCGAAGCAAAAAAAGACAGTTATAGCACTGAAAATGTAGCAAATATTGCATTTAGATTACAATTATCAATGAAAATGTATAATATATGCTACATGGAATTGTAGCGGCACAAAGAGGGAAAATCCCTGAACAGTCATCGATATTGATAGAAATAACTAATAAATAAGACACATTTTACAAAAGGTGGCAAGAAATGGCCATGATACTTTATTATTGCAATAACATTTTAAGATAATACTTTAGTATCAAAACTCTATATAAATCTGATGAATTCAAACCACAAACATGAACAAAACTTTGAATTTATTTGATCAAAAACCAACAAAATTAAACAGTAAACTGCCCAGACACAAACATCCCATTTATTACAACTGTGTATTAAAGCGGACCCAAACCAAACATCTTTTTAATTCAAAATATTTAGTTGCACCACTCTGACACATACAAAGATAAATAAACACTTCTTCAAGCCTATGAGCATTTCAGTGCATACTTTTCACCCTTCTCTTTGCATAACTAGGGTTATACACGTGGCAGCCATTAGCAATTCCTCCTTTGCCGGACACCACCTACTCCACCAGTTTGCCGGATTCTGTCCCGGCAATATGAAAGGAAGGGAGGAGTTTCTCCAATAAATGTAAAATATTTTATATTTGTCATCATGCAGCTGAAAAAAGGCTGCTATTTATTATTATAATTTAGAAAATAGATTTTATTTCTGAAATCTTGTATTTTTAATTTGGGTCCACTTTAAAGTGAACCTTAAGTCAACGGGGAAAAATGAGTTATTTTGAATTAAAAAGATGTTTGGTTTGGGTCCGCTTTAATACACAGTTGTAATACATGGGATGTTTGTGTCTGGGCAGTTTACTGTTTAATTTTGTTGGTTTTTGATCTAATAAATTCAAAGTTTTGTTCATGTTTGTGGTTTGAATTCACCAGATTTATATAGAGATTTAATACTAAAGTATTATCTTAAAAGTACCATGGCCATTTCTTGCCACCTTTTGTAAAATGTGTCATATTTATTAGTTATTTCTATCAATATCGATGACTGTTCAGGGATTTTCCCTCTTTGTGCGGGGCACCGATCGGCTGCCGGGGGCTGAGGGAAGCCCCAGGTGAGTTAAGCTCATTTTTCCCCGTTGACTTAAGTATCCCTTTAAGCTGTTTGGACCAGTTTCTGGGCACCTCCCATCTCCAAAATCTACCTTCTTTGCCACAAGTTGCGGCTTTTACAATGGGCGTGATATGTGGCAAGGAAGCTAAATCTTGGCATCAGGAGCTGCCTGATTAGCCGCAGTGACAGCATCGCCGAGACAGGGGCTTGCAGAAATGCATAGCGGGTGCAAAGAGCCTTGCCGCATATCACAGCTTTGCGGCAGAGAGGAGGTGGTTTATAATTTAAAGGGGTAGGTTTAAGTCCCCCAGGGGGTTAGGGTTAGGCACGAGGGGGGTGTCTTAGGGTTAGCCAACAGGGGAAGGTTTCTTAGTTTTAGGTACCAACAGGGGGGTCTTAGGGTTTGGCACCAACAGGGGGTCTTAGGGTTAAGCACCAAAAGGGGGTCCTAAGGTTAGGCACCACCGGGATGGGGGGGGGGGGGCTTAGCGTTAGGCATAGGAGAGGGAGGATTCTGTGTGAGAGTAGGGTTAGGTTTAGCTATAGTAAAAATATCTGTAAATATTCTTAATATTTTACTATCGAATCCAGCAGTAGGATATCACTAAGTGTAGCTACTGTATATTCTACTAGCTGCAATCCCCTGCACCATTTTTTCCAGGCACCTTTTTTATGTGTGCCTTCTAGAGTGCACTGATGCAGAAGAATACGTAACTAAATAGCCTAGGATAAACATTACAGGGAAGGCATGGTTTAATACCAATATAAAGCCATATATAAAGAGAAATGTTTTTGATGCTGAAACCAGGATAACTGATATAAAATTGGATATCCTTTATATTTGAATGCATTTTTCTATACGTCATTGTGGTGCCTGTTTAATTGCTCAACTTTGCTGCCTCAGCAATAGTTCTCACTGTGCCCTATTGAAGGTACTGTTCTTGCAAATAGGAGTAGTAGTACACACTGCACACGGCAAGGGGAAAGCCTCTGGGGTTATTCCATACCATATATTGGGGTGAATAACTGTGTTCCTACCCTAGATACACTTGCATCCTTCAGTGCCCTTACCAATTTACCAATTCTACAAGCTGGGTTTGGCTATACATTGTAAATTTTATCCATGGAAACACAACCATCTTGGAAACGTAATAGGGTGGAACAGTTGTCCAACACTCTCTCCTATCCAGTGATATCTCCTTGCCAAGAAGATGCATCCCATACAAACAGCTCTATAGACAGGGTCAAGATCAGCTACTGTAAACAATCTCAAGAGATAACAACAACAAAAATACACACTACACTTGTCTGCAGTGATAGAGGATGACAAATGATATGTGAGGGCTAAAGGGTACGCTCACAGTTCAGAGGATCAGACTATCATCTTCCTGCTATTGTTGTGATTGCAGGATTGTTTATCTCTCACAGCTCTGATTTGATTAGTAAAGTTTCTACGGGCATGCTTATCAATAGTCATGAATATGACCTTCGCTTTGATGCCTTTGCTGCCCTTACTCCTGGAAGCAACAACAAAATTCTGGCAATTATTTGGAGGAAGAAGCAGCTCTTTAATAGTCCTTGAAATTGGTAACAGGAAGCAGCGGGTGGTGTGTTTCTGAAGACAGTGCTCCTGAATCACCCACAGGCCAGAATGGAAGTTGCAAGTCCTTCTTACAGTCACTGAAAGGACACCTACTGGTGGATGATGGAAGTCCAGGGTTGCCAAGATGAAGATGTAGCTACATGCTGGTGGATAGTGGATGTCAGGGGTGCCTCTAGGCATAGGCAGTACAGGCCATTGCCTGGAGTGCCATTGGTCCTGGGGGGCGCCATGTTGCTGGATTAAGCTCCGCCCCCAAAGTAAGCCCCACCCAAAATTAAGCCACACCCATGTGGGTGTTCTATTACTTGCTTCTGCTGCATCTACTTAGCATACGTTGCAGGCAGCTGACACTTTCTGTGCCTTGTGCATCCTTCTTTCATCCTTTGTGCCATCTCTGCCTCCTTCTGTGCCTCCTTCTGTCCACCTGTGGCTCCTTATGTCTCCTTTGCCCTTATTTGTCCCCTTGCGCTACCTCTGCCCTCCTGTTCCTTTTTCAGTCCCACTCTGCCTCCTTCTGTCCTCCTGTGCCTCCTTCTGTATCCCTTTGTGCCTCCTTCTGTCTCCATGTGCCTCCTCAGTCCCCATGTGCCACCTCTGTCCCCTGCGCCTTCCTCTGTCCCCCTATGACTCCTTCTGTCCCCCTTTGTGCCTCCTTCTGACCCATTGTAGAGGGTGCCAGGCCGACCAGGCGGTCATGAGTGCTGTGCAGGGGGGACCGTGGTCACACCCCCACACCAGATGTTTTGTCCCCAGGTGGTGAACAGGCTTGCAGCGTCTAGTCAGTACACTGGCCTGCAGCCCGTAAGCTCACTTCTGCAGCCTTACATTATGTGTATTTTCTGGTAAAACACTGCACGCATTGCAAATTTTCTGATGAAATACGCTGCCGCATTATGATTATTTCCTGGTGAAACGCTGCTGCATTATGACTATTTTCATGGAAGGGCGCCATGGGGGTGGGGGCGCCACAGATTTTCTCGCCTGGAGTGACAAAATGGCTAGAGGCGCCCCTGGTGGATGTCCATGGTAGTCACAGTCAATACTGCCGCCAGCAGGCAGGAAATAATACTACACGATTCCTAACAACAGGTCTTCATAAGTATTGTTAAAAATGGCTGTGAGAACTGAGCCTGATGTTGCCCTACAATTTGCTTTGCATATTTTTGTAGCTTTGTGTGCTTGCATTGTGTGCAGCTCCCTTAGGCCTCTTTCAATTGGATGACTGAACTGCACACTTGGAGGGTTGGCCACTGAGCACATAATGTAGCTGAATGGCAACATTCATAACCACAATTACATAGTTAGTTTAAGTGGACCTGAACTCCTGCACAGGACACAAGGAAAACATAACAGAAATGCACCCTGTATGTATTAAAGAGTTTAGCCTGTGCAATTCCCCCTCATTTGTGTCTAATCACTACTTGTAATTTGATCTCCCCCTGTGTCACGTGACTGCCTATGGCAGATAAGCAGATAAGCCCATTTGAAAGCACAGGCTGTAAACAATATGTCTGCTTCCATGAATCAGGAAGTAGAAACAGAAGTTCTGAGTTCAGATCCACTTTAAAAAAGACATCCATCTATTGAGTTCAACTAGAAAATAAGGTACAACATTAGCCTGCACACTCACATATCACACTTGATTCAGAGGGAGGTAAAAACCCTTGCAAGGCTTTGGCCAATTAGCCCTAAGAGGGTAAAATATATCTTCCCAACATGGGATGGCAATCAGCGTTAGCCATACATTGCAGTTTCTGGGCCTCCTGTCACATTTGGGGGCTGCAACCATGCTCAGATGTGTCTCCATGAGATGGACAATAGTTGGGCGTGTATATGCATGACAAATGATTAGACAAGTGACTGATAACAGGCAGTTTGCCCAGTCCAGTATGTGGTTCAACTCACACGACTGTCGGGCTGATATTGTGCAGTTGGTCACATGCATACAAGTTGTATGAACAACTTGTACTTGTTATAAGTGCGGCCATATTGTGCAGTACATCATTACGCTTGCGTGTGCACTATGCAAATAAGTTGGTCATGGTGTGCGGAAAACACAAGTCGCGCAGTCGCTTGGTCGTGAGGTTGGTCATGTTGACGGGTTGGTTATGCGGAAAAGTGGGTACAATCCTTAAAGCGGACCTGAACTCAGAACTTCTCTCTGCTCTAAAAGATATGCAACAGCATAATAAACTTTGAAGAAAAAACATTTCTTTGTTACAGCTGATACAAATCCTACAATAAATCTTCAGTGTTTCCACTTCCTGCTTTCATGGAAGCAGACATATTGTAAACAGCCTGTACTTTCAAATGAGCTTATCTGTCCTGGCAGTCAGCTGACACAGGGGAGAGATCAAATTACACCTTGTATTTAGACACAGATGAGGGGGAAATAGTCAGGCTAAACTCTCTACATGCAAGGTGCATTTCTCCTTGTAGCTGCCTTTTTTTATAAAGCATAGACAGAGGATTTATTTAATTTCTCAATGGTAGTTCTGCATCACATGACATAAACATGACATACACAAACATTGTGTAATGCAAAACAATGAATACAGTATAAGGGCAGAGGAAAGAAACGGCTGCAGTGATGCACATAAGTGTTTAGTTACCTCAGGAGATGTTGTGACTGTACAGCAAAGCAACAAGTACCAGTTTCTAATTATGTCATGAATTTACTTCCTCTGAGTTCTTATTAACGTTTTACAGGTTTTCACTTTAAAGGTGTTATAAAAACAATGATGTATTTAGAATGTACATTTTTACAGCTAGCCTTTTGATAGCTTCAGGTTTGAGGTATTTCATAGCAAATGGAGGATTTTTGTCCCTCCAGCCTGGGACGAAATGGTTAACATGACAATAGTATGGGTAAGGCTGATCTAGAAAGCAGCATTCGGTATAACCTGTTTCCATGGCCCTTAGGAAGCCTGCAGCCAAACAACAAAGTAATTTCAAGCTCATTTCTCCTTGGCTGCGTGATTCTGACAGTCACAGACCTGACCTGTATATTTATATGATAGAACAAGATGCATCCAGTCCAAGAGACCTGCAGGTAACCTCTAGACAAAAAGTGTAATTCCCTCACAGGGTTTTCAGCATAGACCTTTGTGCAATTTTAGAATTATGGTGGGAAAAGAGATCCGCAATTACAGGTGTCTGCAGGAAACTTTTATGTGTGGGAGGGGGAAAACATTTTTTTTTTTTTTAAACACAAATGTAAAGGATGAAAGCAAAAGCCAATATAGAAATTATTTTCTATCACTTCTCTCTCCCACATAACTTGCATAGAAACATACCTTATGAACACAGGCTACCCCATTATGGTATAGAGTCGTTTTTCAGCCAAAAGCCATATAATAAAGGCAAGTGTACATTTGGACATGAATATTGCCTATTTCTGCAGAATATGTGTAATGTTACCAATAGTCTACTATGACCTGTCCATAATAATTAAATATCTGTAATTTTACGGCCCTTCTACTATTCACCTTATCTTATTCTTTCCTCACACCAACCCCCAACTATGCCTAACGCTAAGCTACGCCCCTTCCTACTCCTGACACTAACTTTCCCCCTGCCTACACCTAACACTAACCACCCACCTACTTACACCTAACACTAACCACTCACCTATCTACAGCTAACACTAACCTTCACCCTACATACACTTAACACTAACCACCTACCTAAACCTAACACTAACGACCCATTTACCTACACCTAACACTAAACACCCACCTACCTACACCTAACACTAACCTTCTTCCTACATACACCTAACACTAACCTTCCCCCTACATACACCTAACACTAACCACCTACCTACACCTAACACTAACTCCCAGTCTTCTTATTTTTTATCTTCCAGGTGTCCTCTTGCCCAGTGGCACTGTGAGAAATGTGCAGATTCTTCATCTGTGCTTTCAAGTTGGCTTCCAGCCCTGTCCCTCGGTTAAATCCAGGGCAGCTGCCTCTATAAGAGAAAACTGACTATTGTTGAATTTAGTATTCATTATGGAAGCAGCTGCCCTGCCTTTACTTGGGAACTGAGCTTCTTAAGGACCCCCAAGTCAGGAATTGCAGAGGTCACAACAACATTGCAGTCAGTAAAGTACCGTAAAGTGAGTGAAGTGATCCTATGATTATTTTTGCCTTGGGACACGTTACTTAAAACCATCCTAGTGAAAGGGGAACTCTGAATGAGCCACTACATTCTTACATTTCCTATAGTTCCAGTGACCAGAAAAAGAAGGGGTGGGGCAAATTAACTTAAAGAAAAAAAAGAGAGACACTCTAGACCACAAAGCCACACCTAGAAAGAAGAGAACTAAAAAGTGAACAAGAAGGGATGTGTGAAGTGGCGGAAGCCCCCTGGGAAAGGGAATATATATAGTTATCTCCAACAGATCAAATTCATGGTTGAGGTTCTTCTTTTACCATTACTGCCGCCCAGACAAGAGCCTCACATCTGCGGCAGGTGCTACTGCAGCAGCGGGGACATGATGCTCATGTCTGTGCAGTGTAATGATCTGCTCTGCTGTCTGCACAGGCAGGCAGCTTTTTGACCATTTTCAGGTCTGCATGCTGCAGGCCCCTGGAAAGGAGACTATTTTCACTCTGCAAGTTTCAGACTTGCTGTTCTGGTGAGGGATTTGCATTCACTAATCTGGTTATTGATAGCCCTGCCTCTTTTGAAGGCTTGCAGTATAAATTCCATTTCCTCCCAGAATTCCCTGCTGGTCATAAAGGTTTGGTTCTGCTGGACTTACCATGAGTTTCAGCCCCTCTGCTGATTGTTTGCTTATATTGTTTTAGAGTAGTTATCCTTGGGAGTGCACTAGCATTCCGTCTAGTGCAGTCAGATTGTTAATTATCTGTATTGCCTAGTTCTGTCTTGTCTTGTCTGTTGCGATTGCACTTTCTCCAACGGTGGCTGACAGTGAATCACTCTGTCTGTTTGGATTGCATTCACCCTAGCGATAGAGGCGGTGGATCCTTCTGTACTCTGTCTTGGAGTGTAAGCCAGAGCAGCGGTTGCTACTGGTTGCTCCATCTGTCTGTCTGTCTGTTAGGATCGCATTCACCCTAGCGGTAGAGGCGGTGGATCTTTCAGTACTCTGTCTTGGAGTGTGGCCAGAGCAGCGGTTGCTACTGGTTACTCCTTCTGTCTGTCTTGTCTCATCCGTGCGATGGTACTGTCGCCAGCCGTGGCTGACAGTGAATCATTCTATCCTGTTCCTAGATCGCATTCGCCCTAGCGTTAGAGGCGGTGGATCTCTCTTGTCTGAATCTTGGAGTTTAACCTTAGCTGCGGTTGCTACTGGTTACTCCTTCTGTCTGTCTTGTCTGGAATGAACGCCGGCTGTTGTCTGGGTGAGGCAACCGATTAGCAAGCGTTCGCGTTCTCTGTTTGTTTCCATTTTCCGTGTTCCATTTGTTAGTCAGGGTTGGTACGTTTTGTCGCTGTTGCGCTTAACATGCGGTGACCATGCTTGAACGCGCTTTGTCGCCATTGCGCTTAACGTGTGGTGACCGCATCGAGCTAGTCCTGTCTGTACCTTCGTGTTGGATTACAGTTTGTTAATTGGTTCTGTCTTTATTCATCCTATGATCTGTCTTTACTCAGTCTTGTGTCTCTATTAGCAATTGCCATTCTTGCGATTGCTTTCTCACTTTGGTCTTCGCTGTTGTATGTCAACCGTCACCGGGTGGCGACTAGATTGGTGGACATACATACATTCTGTCTCTGTGCTCACTCTCTCTCTCTCGAGAGAGAGAGAGGCTATCTTGCCCTTTATCGCTTCACTTCGTACAATTTCTAGCTGGCATCTGTGGCTGTGCAGAGGGTTTATTCCTCTGCACTCCACAGCTCCATCTGCCGGTTGGAATTCCTCTCTACAGGTGCGTTTGCACCAAAGCTGGGTTCCCTTATCTAAACGCTTGTGGAGGGTTTCCGCAGTGTCAGCCCACATGTTGTGCTCTGACCACGGAGATAATTCCACATTCGTTACATGCAGTATGAGGGGCTGTGCCCACAATAGTGTGGGAGGAAGCCCGCGATGGTCCCAGCATCAGGGGGATTGGTGGCATGGGCCAAAAGTCCACTGAGCCAATCCGTGCATGTCCGCTGAGAATGATCACTGTTTTTGTTAAAAACAGTGATCATGCTCAATTGGTGCTGCCACGTTGCCTCCCACTCACTCGCTTCCTCTGCTCCTGCCGCCGATTGTTAGATTAATGCATGGGAAATTAATCTCCCCTCTAGGCCACCGTGATTATAGGCATAAATAAGATGCCTGCATCCCTTCCAAAGTAACACAGGCACGGATTACTTCCTATTAAGCGTACTTATTGTACGTTATTGGAAATAATGCGCGAGGACATCTTGTGGCCAAATAGTAAATTTACACCTACAAACATTAGGGACTAAAACATTTTATTATGTATGTCAAGAGGGTATATTGTTATTAAATTATGGGCATGATTAGTGATGAATGTAGAACTGAAAAATATGCCCTTTTATTTCCAAATAAAATATTGTCACCATACATTGTACTAGGGATATAAATGAGCAAAGAACATGTGTGGCTTTTATCCACAGTGGAACATTTTATTTTAAAAGTATAATAAGCGAAAACTAGGAAATAATGTTTGTTTGTTTTTTTCATTTTTTTTCTTATTATTATTCCCATTCAATTGCATTTAGAATAAAATAATTCTTAGTATAATGTACTATCCAAAGAAAGCCTAATTGGTGGCAGAAAAAAACAAGGTAGAGATCATTTTATTGTGATAAGTAGTGATAAAGTTATTGGGAAAGGAATAGAAGGAGCACTGAAATGTGAACATTCCTCTCGTCCAACAACCCATGGGCTAAAATAGTTAACCATTGAATTCCCTTTAGATTTGCAATTTTGGCAAATTAGAGCTTCGTAAAATCAATTGCTTCTCTGTGCTATTACAAATTAATGCATGGTCAGCATAAAAATCTCTCTGACATGACAGACAGTTAACTCTTCCTAAGCTGCCTAAGCACCCGTTTCTACTACATGCACTACAACTAGATTTTTGGAGTGCAAGCATTTAGCTAAAAGCAAGGAGGTTTTCATTATAATGCAACTGTCTGTTACTCACACCTCCCAACTTTTTGAGATAAGAAACACACTTTAAGACACCCTCCTGCCACCAGGGCCGGCCTGCCCATGAGGCGGGGTGAAACTTTTGCCTCAGGCGGCACTTCTGGGGGGGCGGCACCCGCCTGTCCATGGGTGTGAGGGGCCGCCCCCAAGCTGGAGGGGATAGCGGGCAGGAAGGGGGTATTGGGCCTAGCGGCGGGGAGGGGGGTCGGACCCCCCCCCTCCCTCGACTGGGTCCCCTGTCCTCCGCTCCCCTCCAGCATTAAAAAGTTGCGTGGCTGGCTGCAGCTGTAAGAGGCATCGGGCGGGGATCACTCACCTCTTCCTCGTTCTCCAAAGTCGGCCGCTCGATTCAGCACAATGCAATGAAATATAAGGAACCCAGGGGGATATAATTGCAAACATCATGCTGGTAGGTGTGAGGATGTAATTAATTAATTGTGGGTATGCTTAAAGGCATACCCACAGGCACTGCTTGGAGTCCCTTTAAGGGCTCTGCCTCTGACACAGGAGACCAAGGTTCGAATCTCGGCTCTGCCTGTTCAGTAAGCCAGCACCTATTCAGTAGGAGTCCTTAGGCAAGTCTCTCTAACACTGCTACTGCCTATAGGGCACGTCCTAGTGGCTGCAGTTCTAGCCCTTTGAGTCCGCCAGGAGAAAAGCGCAATGTAAATGTTATTTGTCTTGTCAAATGATGCCGTGCGCTGCTTATTGTCTTCAGAGCCAGGCTCTCCTCCTAGGTTCCCCTCCTGCTACTGTGCACTCTGCCGCTGCCCACTCCTCCCTCCCTTCCCACAGAGAACCACAGCTGCAGCAAGAATGATAGCAGCAGATGGCAAAACGTCACCTATCCATGATCCAAGCGATAGAGATCCCGTCAACTGAAACCCATCTGTCTCTTCTACAGTGCAGCCGCTCGCTCTGAACTTTCTGATTCTCACATCATACAGGAATTAGTAATAGTAGTAGTAACAGAGCAGTGGCACTCTATAGGAGTCTGATGGGACCTCTATTGCTTGGATCGCAATAGGTGAATGTGAGTCATCTGGTGCTGTCATTCTCCCCTGCTGCGGCTGCCTTCTCTGCTGGACTATCGTATTCACTGGGATGGAGGCTGCATGGTGGCTGTCTAGTTTGGGAGGAAATCGGTTGTTCGGTGGTGGGGGTGGTTATGTAATTCTGTCTGGGGAACGGCTTCCGGTTTGGCGGTGTCCAGAGCCTTCTGCTATTGCCAGGCTGGAGATGCAGGGGGAAAGTGCTGCTGCTGTGATATCTGGCGCCCTCTTCACAGGGGTGCCCCAGCCCCTGAGTGCAAATGTCCCAGCCATTCATCTCTCACTCTGCATTTTGCCGCTGCTATTCCCTGCATTGTGCGCCCACAGAGGAAAGGGTGCTGTTGCCCATAGCAACCAGTAGCTCGGCTGCCTCGGTGTGTGCAGCATGTTGCTGTGCAGCTGCATCTTCTGATTCTATTACGACATGATGGGGGGGGGCCCAAATCAGTTACTTTGCTTAGGGCCCCATTTAGCTTTAATCCGGCTCTGGGGGTTGCTATCAACTCCTCAGTGTATAGTTTAATAATCACCTTGCTGAAAGAGTCTTATTCAGATGGTGGTAAGGGGTAAAAGATTCCAGCAATGTGTGTTTCTTGTTTTCTGACTGATAAAGATGCTGATAATGCTTTTGAAAGCAGCTTCTCTCCTTCTCAGCAGCCTAGGAAGTAGATACAGCCTGGAATGTATCATGATCACAAGCCAGTCAGTCAGTCAGTCAGTCAGTCAGAAAGTGTATACACATCTCTCTGCTAGTTCTATTTCAGCAATATTAAGCTCATCTAGTTACCTGTTACCACCTCAGATCAGCCTCCTCCTCATGTCTTCTGCATGTCGTGGCACAGTGAAGTATATTTGTGAGCTGTGTGAGGAATAAAGGAGAATTTTTTAGCAGGGAGAGAGAGAGAACTGAGTGAATAAATAAAGTTCCCCTAGCACTAGTGGTAATGTGTACCCTAATACAGAGTATTAAAAAAGTAGTTTTAATTGATAGTATTCCTTTAAGTTACATTGCATACACAATTTTACACAGTTTCTGCATCTGGCCTATAGAGAGATATTCAATTACTCTTTGCTGGACGTCACTGCAACCATTGATTGCATTGAATGTGGCATTAGCAGTGGGTGATAAATTGTACTGTCATTGCCTGGACCATATGAGGCCATAGCAGTGGCTGCTGATGAGTACAACCATTGTTTGAACCATATGAGATCATATAAGAGGTAATCACAGTGACTGGTAATCAGACATGTGTTTTGGGCATATTTTTTTATAGATCTGGAAAACAGCAGTGGCTGGTGATCAGTACTGACATTGCCTGGGCCATATGAGGCCACAGCAGTGGCTGGTGATCAGTACAACCATTGCTTGGGCCTTATGAGGACATATCCTTGGCCGGTGATCAGTACTACAATTGCCTGGGCCATATGAGGACATAGCAGTGACTGGTGATCAGAACAACCATTGCTTGGACCATATAAGGCCATAGCAGTGGCTAGTTATCAGTAGGGCCATTGCCTGAGCCATATGAGGACATAGCAGTGGAAGGTGACAACCATTGCCTGGGCCATATAAGGACATAACAGTGGAAGGTGACAACCATTGCCTGGGCCATATGAGGACATAGCAGTGGCTGGTAATCAGACATGGTTTTGGGCATAGTTGTCATAGGTTGGGCAACCAGAATTTGTTTCTGACTAGCAATGGAACAGGAAAGATCGGCGTCATTTGCAGTTTTAGTAAATCAGGCATTTTGAATCGTCTTCCTGAAAAGCTTAATTGTTCCTCGTTCATGTTTATTCATATGTAAACAATTTAATGTATATTGTGAGAAGTACACGGTGGTATAATCCTCACTCAGCTCTCCTGGGTGTTCGGCACATCTCAGTCTTATATAGATTTTCTGTACTCATTTCAAAACTGTGTAAATATGTAAAGCTCTTTATCCTGAATAATCTACAGGGTTTATTGTGAAGTTAAGAAAATAGAAACAAAAAGGCACCAGCAGTTTTCAAAAGAATGTAATCATGTTTATTATTTTCCACTGAGATGCGGGACAAACCAGTGTGCTGCCATTCACAGACACCATCTTTAAGGCCTTTCTATGTTCTGGTAATGTAGCTAAGGAAATCACGTTCACAGGATTATCTTCTTACCATTTTCACATGATGTCTGTGTGATAAAGCGGAAGGACAAGGGACTGAGTCTGGACGTTCCTGGGGTTACTTCACCTCTTTTCTTACTGAAGCAATATAGCATTGTGCATACTTTCATCATACTGTGGCATATGTACATTTAGCTGCACATTATCAAAGAGACACAGAGAAACTTGGGGAATCGGATTTTCCAGGTAAATGAACAGAACAAAAACAATGGCCAAAATTCACTAAGCACTTCTTCTGTCTTTAATAATGATTCTGTGCTGTTTTTACTGTTATCCCCATGGTGATAAAGCATTTAGAATTCAGTAAGCAATTTACCTCAGGCAAACCTTAAAATAAGGATTCCTTAAGTTAAGGAATATATATATATACTAGCCGACCCGCGGCGTAGCATACGCCGCATAAGGGGGTAGAGGGCAGGAAGGGGGTATTGGGCACAGCGGCAGGGAGGGGGGGGTCGGACCCCGCCCTTAACTTGGTCCCCTATGTGTGCTCCCCCTCCAGCTTAAGTTCAGAAGGAAACCCCCCCTCTCGCCTGGGTCCCCCATGTGCACTCCCTCTCCTGCTTAAGCACAGTAGCAGCCGCCACTATTAGTAAGAGGCAGCGGGTGGGGATGCCTCTCCTCTTCCGTGTTCCAGCATGCATTCCACTGTTGTCACTTCCTGCAATACTGCCCACTGTATTGGTGTAATTTGAAACAGAAGAAAATCTGCAATAATTCAGCTATAAGTGAACATTTGTGGTTACCCACAATGCACTGCTACTAAATATGCCAATTATTCCTTTTCACCCTTAGTAATGCAAACAAACATCCAGAACCACTGGTGTATATCAAGCATATAGCTTTAAATTTTACACAGCTATATCAAACCCACATGTGACAGCCTGTTTCAGACTTTTGGTCCTCATCTGTACATGGCAAGGATTGATATGGCTGTATGAGATAGGGCTTGGACCAGTACAACAGAGTAACCAAGCAGCTCAGGGCGACCCAAACCACTCGGAATGTATAGGGAGATAAAAGGGACCAAAAAGACCTTCTACTAAAAAAATCAAAGCTTGGTGTAATTTGGCTTTTTAAAACAGAAGAAAATCTGCAATAATTCAGCTATAAGTGAACATTTGTGGTTACCCACAATGCACCGCTACTAAATATGCAAAATAATCCTTTTCACCCTTGGTAAGTCAAGCAAGCCTATGGGCCTGATTCACAAAGCGGTGCAAACTGTTTAGCACGGGTGTGCTATACAGTTAGCGTGCAAAGTGCCGCAATTTGCGCGATCGCGGTCTTTTGCGCACGCAATTTGCCACAAATCGCGGCACTTTACGCGCACAAAGGTCCGCGAATGGCACTTCACATGCTAACTGTTTAGCACACCCGTGCTAAACAGTTTGCACCACTTTGTGAATCAGGCCCTATAGCTTTAAATTTTACACAGTCATATCAAACCCACATGTGACAGCCTATTTCAGACTTTTGGTCCTCTTCAGTACATAGCAGGGATTGATATGGCTGTATGATATAGGGCTTGGACCAGTACAACAGAGTAACCAAGCAGCTCAGGGTGACCCAAACTACTAAGAATGTATAGGAGTATAAAAGAGACCAAAAAGCCCTCCTACTAAAAAAAAGCAAAGCTTGGTGTAATTTTCCTTCTTAAAACAGAAGCAAATTTGCAATAATTCAGCTATAAGTGAACATTTGTGGTTACCCACAATGCACTGCTACTGAATATGCAAATTATCCCTCTTTGCCCTTCGTTTGATATGACACTATTTCTTCTTCTTGCTTGGACCAGCCCCTTCTTCTTGCTTGGACCGGCCCTGGGGGCAGGGCGCTACTTCTTCTTCTTGCTTGAAGGTTGAGCCTGAGGCACTTAGTCTATTATATATATAGATTTTTTCCCTCTCCCCTTGTGTATCATACTTTATTGTATACTCCGCTCAGAATATGTACACTTGTATTATCAGCACTACCACTCCAGTGTATGATCTGGCATTGTATTACTACCTGCATTACGTTATGTATCTTATTGCTCAGTACCTGTATTGTTGTATCTATTGCCTATTATTCGTTTTGTGCTGTCACCCCGTTATCAGTGTCTGCAATTGTATGTTTTGCACAGCACAGCATAATATGTTGGTGCTATATACATCCAATAAATTATAATAATAATACACACACACAACACACACACACACACACACACACACACACACACACACACTCACACACTCACACACTCACACACTCACACACTCACACACTCACACACTCACACACTCACACACTCACACACTCACACACACACTCACACACTCACACTCACACACACACTCACACACACACTCACACACACACTCACACACACACTCACACACACACTCTCATATAGATTATAGGGCATTCCTCAAAACAAAAAAGTATTTGGCTTGAGGAATGTCCTATAAACAATAGGAAAGGAACACAATTATGCAATAAGTAAAAGTTCATCTCGGATCCACTTTAATGTCAATTTACAAAGAATACAGCATGCGGTCCCACAAGTAAGATGTTCGTCCACATGTTACTACTTCACAGACCACAGCTTTCAATATCCAGATCCTTGTTGATAAAGTGACATCTCTATCCTTTAGTATTGTGTCCAAATTTGCTATAGCTTTCATTTCAAGGAGCAAGCACCTCTTCATCAGTATTGCTTGTGAATTTCCAACAAGTCATTTTTGCATTGAAAATGCTATTTTCGATTTATACATTGTATTTTTTTGCATTATATGCTCAAAGGAAACTATTTTTTCTTTCTGATGCAAAAATTGATGAAAAACAGGAAAATCTATGATTTTACGGTGAAAATTTGCAAAAATTGTGAGAAACGCTTATTTCTATTGCGCAAATTTCCGAAAAATCAAAAATGTACTACAAAATGATTTTGAATGGCATTGATGCTTGAATGTCAAATTTTACATTATTTTCTCAAAAATAAATGCAAAAAGAATATTGTCATAGTTGCAATCATAATTTGCAGATCCCAGGAAGATGAGATCTGATACAACTTCTACTTTTTCCCAATCTATTTGCAGATGGTTCATTGGAGCAGATGACTAGAGATGGCTTGAACCTCAGATTTTGGGTTCGCAGACCGCGGATGCGAACTTCCACAAAAGTCTGCGAAGTGGCAAACTCGGTGAACCGTAATTCAATGGGCAAACGAACTTTAAAAACTACAAACACCATTATTGGCCACAGAAGTGATGGAAAAGATGTTTCAAGGGGTCTAACACCTGGAGGGGGCATGGCAGAGTGGGATACATGCCAAAAATCCCTGGGAAAATTATGTATTTGAGGCAGAGTAGGGTTACAAATCCTAAAGGGCAGAAATCGCATTGCATTGCTAAATTGGAGACATAAACTGCTTTAAAACATGTTGCGTGTGTATACATGGATCAGGTAGTGTAAGTAGTGTACTGCTTCACACTGACAGACCAAACTCACTGTTTAACACATCGCCGCAAACAGCCGCAAAGAGTTGTTATTAGTTGACACTCCCAGGACATAATCTGTCAGTCCTCTTGGCAGCAATGTTTGAGTAGTGATGGCTAGTAGGTCCAGCTGCAACAGGGCTGTATCTATGACTGTCTGTGTCACACAAAAAAAAAAAAACACATCAGAAGAATATTAGCTCTCAATAGAGCTTTTGTGGGGTGCTTTCAGCAACAAAATTCAGCAAGGAGCAAGCTAACAACAACCTAACTAACGCTTTCCCTATCTCCAAATGTCTCTCCCTTCCTCTCACTGCAAGAACAGCAGACTGAGAACATGGCTGAAGCTGCAGCGTTTTTATATGGGGGGGGGGGGGCGATGGTCCGTGGGTGAGTGCAGCCTAATTGGCTGCCATGTGTCTGCTGACTTTGATGTAGAGGGTCAAAGTTTAGCCCAATGACGAGGTATAGGAGGCGGGTCGAACGTGCTATGTGTCCGCTACACGCCTCGGGCAGCTGATATCTGCGCAGACTACCTGCTGGGCGAATCGTTCGGGCCCTCTCTGCAGATGACATGACTTTATGCTGTACTACTGGGTCCTTAATACAAAAGGTCCTTAATAGAAAACATTTGTAAAAGTGAAGACAAGAAGAGCAATGTAAAAATGATAACCCCTAACAAACAGCCAGCATCTTATTAACAGCAACTTTGGCGCAACAGTAAAGATTGAAGTAGGGGCCAACAATTACAAAAACATGACACTAGAGAAGTAGAAGAGTACTCTGCCCAAATAGCAGGCAATCTAAGAGATTAAAGACTCGGTTCACAAAGTACTTAAAGTGTTTCGTGAGGCATTCAAAATTATAACAGTTTTCTTCTTTAGTGCTGATTTAAATTCAGATGTAAAATCTCAAATGTCTCATAGGGTCACATCACACAAGAGATTTTGCTAAGATGCTAAGCATCCGCTGCTAAAGTAATCCAATAGAGTTACTAACAGTTATGCACACAACAACTAATTGCTTCTGATCTTGTGTGTCACAGGAAGTCTATGCAAAGATGTTGCATTTTCATGGCTCAGGATGATTGTTAACTGTAATGAAAAATCTAGCACCATCGTCAGTGTTCTATGATGTCATTTAGCAATCCCACATGCTCGTTTTCCCAAAGATCAACATTAATTACTGCTACCATTCGATGTCTCCATCTCATCATGCACCTTCCACTTCTCCTCATGAACATAACATGTTGTGCAGTGATTATTCCAATGATTCTATGATGTTACCTAAGATAATCACTTAGGATTGCTTAGAGTGGCAAATCAAAATACATCAAAGATAGCTTTATTGGCATGACCAGGATTCATACAAGCATTGCTGAAGCAGGGGAAAATTGGGGACATAAAATGGGGTGGGGTAGGGGTACAGTGGGTAAGCAGTTCATAAACATTTTTTGGTTTTCAGTTCATTTATACTCCTTTCAGTCTGTGGCATGCAGTGACATAGTGTGCAGGGATTGTCTCTGTGGATTCTTCTTCTCCTATTAGAATGTAGTCTTTCCTCTCATTCTCTAATATGTGAAAATCTGGAAACAGTTACATTAATTTCTTAAAGAAGGGTACTCTGGTTGCAGTATATTTGGGGCAATGCTGCAGAAAGTGATTCTCATCCTCGAGGGTCTTCTACTCACAGTGTTAACATAGTCTCTCCTCCCTGGGTTTGTACGTCTGTCTGTGTCTCCTAGACTCGATTTAGAGGTTGTGAGCACTAAGTCAGTGACACTATTGAGCATCTGCAAATCTGACCTCTACCAATGTATTTTTTATTTTTAATGTTTAATGAGCAAATGTAAACATCTTGATCTTGGGGCTTCTGGTCAATGTATAGTGGGGATATACTCGCAACAGGTGGCATCATGCGATCATACCAAATGAACAAAGTCAAAGTTGGTTCACATTCACACGTGAATAAAAATATACCATTTTCCAAGATCTGGATACATGAAAATGAAGATGGATACCATGTTATTGATAGGAACTGTCCACACATTTCCATTTTAAATGGATTCATTTTATCGATTATGGTAAATGGACAAGGAAGTCCCGATGTGTAACATTTTTACACACCTGAAAAAAAACTGATTGGACATTGGACACCAACACATGCAGTGCATTTTAATGTAAATGGATAGTAGCTGTTTCCTTTGTCCATTTTGTGAAAGTAACTTGGTACTCATAGCATTATATTGCATTTAGAGAGAGCATTTCAGAGAGGGGAGAAGGCTTTTGCAGAAATTACTTTTATGCAACTGCATGTAAAATATCCTGGGCTAGACTGGAACGTATGTTTGAGTAAACTGTACACATTTTCAATCTGGCATAGCGTAGATTTAGCCTAAAGAACAGAAGACAAGAAGAGCATTTTCAAACTGACTTGGTTCACCATCTCGCTACTAATGTTTTATATAAACATACAATTTATATGGCGCTGGTAAGTAACCCTACACAAGCTGCGTGTTGCAGAGGGATACCTTCAACCCTCTCTCAATGTAATACCACAAAATATAATTTAATCACAACTCGCGCTAATTCTGTATTCTATAGAATAAATTTTATTAAAATATAATGTATAAAATTCCAAAATTCCACACTCCACACTCCACACTCATACACACCACAACCACTCAATATTGTTATAGGGCCCTTTAAATCAGTAGTGCTCTAATTGCCAACTAACTATAATAAGTTCGATAGGAATTACTTAATGCACAGAAGGGATCCAATTTGTGCTTAAACTTGTGAATAGATAGTTCTTATGTTTATAGATAACACATTTATTATGCAGAAGCGCTCATATCTGTGCACGAAGGGGATCCAATTTAAATTGTCCCATTTGCATTGAGGAAAATTACAAACAGATCCTACTTATGTTGTCTCAGAGTGACAAGGTTCAGGTCTCTTATATAGGAGCTCTGTTAGTAATCACTTAGTATCCAGTACAACGATTCCTTGTATGTTTAATTCTTATATGTCAGTCTCTCATAGCCAGCTGCACTCACCATGGATTCTTTTCTGAAAACCGCTCTGATGCGAGTGCTTATCCTCTACGATCTCCGCGCTGCCTTCCACTGTCGGCAGTGTTCAGGCGGGGCCGCTCTGGTCGTCCATAGAGTCCCCTCGCTGTACTACTTTCGCCCAGCTGGTACCGGTGAGCGCTAGTTGGGTGACGTCACCACTGCAGGGTATTGGATCTTTGTTATTCAGAACGGCTGCTGCGCGCTGTAGGTCAGCCAGATCCTTGCCCTTAACTGATCGTAATAGTAAATCAAATTAACCTTAGCGCGTTTTGACCGATTAACGTCGGTCCTCTTCAGAAGGATTTTGGTTATGAGAGTGTCCATCAGTCCAGTGTGATATAAACTCCTTGTGGGTAATCTCCGCCTCTATGCAAAATTCCTCAAAGGCTTTTCATTAAAGTGATATAGTGCCCATTTTCCTATCGATTAGATTGTGTTTCACCTATGCATAGTTTCCATTTTGCTGCTGATCTGGTTATATTTCACCTATGCAAATCACCACACCACACTCACCTACAGTAACCATCAATAAAATTGTATAGAGATGATTCAAACAAATGCATGAGAAAAATTAATGGTGAAACATAACCAGATCAGCAGCAAAATGGGAATATGCATAGGAGAAACACAATCCAATTAACAGCGAAATGGGGACTATATCACTTTAATGAAAAGCTTTTGAAGAAATTTGCATTGAGGTGGAGATTGCCCACAAGGGGTGATCTGCGCATGCATTTGCATCTGTTTGAATCATTTTTTTTTCTCATGCATTTGTTTGAGATTACCCACAAGGAGTTTATATCACACTGGACTGATGGACACTCTCATAACCAAAATCCTTCTGAAGAGGACCGACGTTAATCGGTCGAAACGCGTTAAGGTTAATTTGATTTACTATTATGATCAGTTATGATGTAAGGATCTGGCTGACCTACAGCGCGCAGCAGCCATTCTGAATAACAAAGATCCAATACCCTGCAGTGGTGACGTCACCCAACTAGCGCACACCGGTACCAGCTGGGCGAAAGTAGTACAGCGAGGGGACTCTGTGGACGACCAGAGCGGCCCCGCCTGAACACCGCCGACAGTGGAAGGCAGCGCGGAGATCGTAGAGGATAAGCACTTGCATCAGAGCGGTTTTCAGAAAAGAATCCGTGGTGAGTGCAGCTGGCTATGAGAGACTGACATATAAGAATTAAACATACAAGGAATCGTTGTACTGGATACTAAGTGATTAATAACAGAGCTCCTAAATAAGAGACCTGAACCTTGTCACTCTGAGACAACATAAGTAGGATGTGATTCTGTTTGTAATTTTCCTCAATGAAAACGGGACAATTTAAATTGGATCCCCTTCGTGCACAGATATGAGCGCTTCTGCATAATAAATGTGTTATCTATAAACATAAGAACTATCTATTCACAAGTTTAAGCACAAATTGGATCCCTTCTGTGCATTGATAAGTGATTCCTATCAAACTTATTATAGTTAGTTGGCAATTAGAGCACTGCTGATTTAAAGGGCCCTATAACAATATTGAGTGGTTAGTGTGTGTGAGTGTGGAGTGTGGAATTTTGGAATTTTATACATTATATTTTAATAAAATTTATTCTATAGAATACAGAATTAGCGCGAGTTGTGATTACATTATATAATTATCACCGGTCTGATTTCTGTTCTAACCACTCCAATGAAACTTTTTTTGTTGTTGTTACTTAAAGCGGATCTCCAGACTAAATTAAAAATCTTGCAGCCTCCATGTAAAATAAAGTATTCGTTAATTACGTTGTTCTGTCCTGCAAAGACGCAACCATCACCCAACTTCCGGCACCTGGCCCCGCCTCCCCTTTCCCCGGAGAAAACCAACAAGATATTTACTGCAGTAAATATGTTAATTTGTTAATTGTAGCCTACCTGGTTATTTAAAGGGAAGGTTCAGGGACTATCTAAAAAAAATAAAACTACTGAGCCTGCGCAGTACAGCCCGGAGGACGTCCGATGACATCAGCGCGCCAGCGTGGAACGCACCATGGAGCGCAGAAGAGGCCCGACCTGGCCGCCGGCCTGGCCAGGTCGGGTCGGCCACCGGAGACCACCGGGAGCCTGCAGAGCGGCGCCGAGGGCACCTCCTGCCTGCCACGGGCTGGAGGAAGCCCCAGGTAAGTGGAAATGGATTTTTATTTTTTTTAGATAGTCCCTGAACCTTCCCTTTAAGGACTGGGGTTGCTTAACTCTGGCAGTAATGGCTATGGTCGGTGTCTGGCTATGAAAGTAGTTTTAGCGCCAGAGTTTGCCTATTGTAGCAAAACTCCAGCAGGATAGTGGTAGTGTAGAGACTATAGTACACACCAAGCTATGACCACTGCAATTGTCACTTAAAGAGGAACCGTAACCAAGGTTTGAACTTCAACCCAATCAGTAGCTGATAATTACTAATGATGATCGTAATCAACAAATTACGATTTCACTAAATTTCGCATACATTTTCGCAATTACGCTTATACGTAATTATGATTTGTAAATTCAATTGATTTCGTGTAGTCATTCGTAACTTCACATAAAATTTCTCAAAATTTTGCGTAATTTCTTGCTGACTTTAGCAGTGAATAGCAAAGCCCCGATACATGCTATTGACACCAAAATGTCTACATATGTTAAAGAGAATAGTGGGTACAAGTAAAAAAATTATTTTGCAAAAAGACCTTAAAGTTTTTGAGGAACTCGAATTTATGTATGGAAGTAAAAAATGTTTTTTAAACTTAGAAAAATTAGTTTAAAAAACATTTTTCTTTGCATTTTTAAAATCATATTTCACAAAAACTACAAGGTCTGTTTGAAAAAGTATTTTTGTGGCGTATACCCACTATTCTGCTTAACATTAGAGATGGCTCAAACCTCCAATGTTAGGTTCAGAACCTCGAACGCGAACTTCCGCAAAAGATTGGTTCGTGCAAACTTTTGCGAACTGCAATAGACTTCAATGCGGAGGCGAACTTTGAAAATTAGAAACATTTATGCTGGCCACAAAAGTGATGGAAAAGATGTTTCAAGTGGTCTAACACCTGGAGGGGGAGTATGGCAGAGTGGAATACATGCCAAAAGTCCTGGGGGAAAAATCAGGATTTGACGCACAGCAGCGTTTTAAGGGCATAAATCACATTTTATTGCTAAATTGGAGACCTAAAGTGCTTTAAAGCATCTTGCATGTGTATACATCAATCAGGTAGTGTAATTAGTGTACTGCTTCACATTGACAGACCAAACTCACTGTGTAACACACCGCAAACAGCTGTTTGCGTAGTGACGGCCGTGCTGGACTGGTGCGCACCATGGCGAGATTGCTCTTCCTCAGTGATATCAGGTAATGTCTGACTGCCTTATCAACTTTTGATGGTTCTTTCTCTACCGTTGTTAAAGCTTACATCTTTTTTTTTAAATTAATTTTTCTGCTGGCTGTTCAGTACCTTTAACAAGAATCTGTTATGGAGGGCAAGTCTGCCATTCAACTGTGTGATTGATAAACTTTCCATATTACTTTCTCAGTACCATGGTGACCACGGGTAATGGCTGGGGAATCAGGGTTTGATTCCGGTCCGGAGTGGGAGCCTGAAAAACGGCTGCCACCACACATCCAAGGAAGGCAGCAAGCATGGCACACAAGTCCCGACTCAGGGAGGTAGTGATGAAAAATATCAATACAGGAGGACTCTTTCGAGGCCCTGCTTTATATGAGATGAATAAACTTTAAATCCTTTAATGACAATCTGTAATGGACTAAAGAATGTCCACATGTCCGACATCACCATGAGATCGCTAGAGCATCCTGTCCTTGCCTGCGTGGACATGGGAGGAGGAGGAAGATTACCAGCAGTGGCACCTTTATTCTGTTGTGCTGTGACATCACCCTTGGAGATGTCACAGCACAACGGCCTCAATTCACTAAGATCGTGCTGAAGATAATAAGGCAAGAAAAAACTTGCCACCACACAGTGAGAGAGTTATTTTATCTCTTCATTACTTAAGTTACCTCCTATTCATTACTTAAGTTATTTTCACATGCAGCTAATTAACAGCATGTCTTTAACTTTAGAATTCTGAAGTTATTTTAAGGATTGAAGAGTTAACTACTTCAGCCTTCAGTCGTTTTCACTTTATTCATCCGAGCAATGTTCACCTCCCATTCATTAGCCTATACGTTTACGACTACTTATCACAATGAACTGATCTATATCTTGTTTTTTCCGCCACCAATTAGGCTTTCTTTGGGTGGTACATTTTGCTAAGAGCCACTTTACTGTAAATGCATTATAACAGGAAGAATAAGAAAAAAATGGAAAAAAATCATTATTTCTCAGTTTTCAGCCATTATAGTTTTAAAATAATGCATGCCTCCATAATCAAAACTCACGTATTGTATTTTCCCATTTGTCCTGGTTAATACACCATTTAAATTATGACCCTATCACAATGTATGGCGGCAATATTTTATTTGGAAATAAAAGGTGCATTTTTTCCTTTTTGCATCCATCACTATTTACAAGTTTAAAAAAAAAAAAAAAAAAAGAAATATTTAATCTTTACATTGATATTTAAAAAGTTTGGACCCTTAGGTAAATATTTACATGTTTTTTTTTTAAATGTAATGTTTTCTTATTTTTGGGTTTTTTTTTATATTAAACATTTAATTTGGGTATTTTTGGGAGGGTGGGATGTAAACAGTATTTTTTTTCAGTAAATATGTGTTGATTTTTTTTTTTTTTCATTTGGTTGTAGTTCTACTTTTTGTCCACAAGATGGCAGCCATGCGTTTGTTTACATGACGTCACTCTAAGCGTAACACATACGCTTAGAGGGACGCATGGGGACGCTAGAGCCAGAAAAAGGGAAACTTCCGAGAGAAGCTGTTGCTTTTTCTGCGGGCACCATAGCCCGATTCACTGATTGCCTGGCTAACAAACCGCGGGCCGGGAGCACACATGCACACGCGCGATCGGCCGCGGTAGTGCGCACACGCGCACATGGCCTCCTGGACGTAGCTAGTACGGCGAAAGTAGTTAAAGACAGAAGAGTTAACTTTAGGTTTGCCTGAGGTAAAATGTTTCCTGAATACTACATGTCTCATCATCATGGTGATAACTCTAGAAACATTATTAAAGACAGGAGAAAAGCTTACTGAATTGAGGCCATTGTTGATTAATTCGTAGCTTATGAAATTACGTGAACATAATTATGCAAAACGTGTGTAAACTACGCGTATAGGCGTAATTACGGTTTGCACTCCCGTTATTATGCATAGTTTATTACGCATAATTTTTCAAATGATGCATTACGATGCATAATTACGCATAGGCATAGTTTCTGCTCACCACTAATCAGAACATTCTGAAATATCTAAGAAACATGTTGCAGTTAGGAGCCGCATGGAGTGTTAAGAATTATTAATTGATTTTGCCAAAATCCTTCTCAATATATTAAACTGAAGGGGTTGTTTATATCCTCAACTAACAGGGAATTTCATCTTAAGAACATGTTCACAGACAGGATTGTCTGAGATTGCACATGGGAGTCATTTCCTAAACTTTTGTCTTTGTTGCTATGAAATCTGCGGGTTTGGGCAGATGATGGCACCAATTTAACATTTGGTTTTCATTTGTACTGGCAAACATTAATACTTTTTTTTTTATGCAGGTTTGTATGTTTACATTTTTTACATTTCAACAGTAATTCTCTTTAAAAAAATCACAGTAAAAAAAAGGTGAGCATTTTCATAAATTGAGGTTCCTTGACTCACTGGTCGTAAAAGTGTTACAAGGCGATAAAACAGAATCATTGTTGTAGAACTGACTTTATAGGAGAAAAATTGCATATCAGATAAAACCTAGTGAAAAGCACAATATGGTCCACAGTATTTGAATCCAAAACGCCATAAATAATCAAAACTGTAAAAAAACAAACAGCTAAAGTCATAAATATAATATGTCTTAACAATAACTCTAACACATTTAATTGCTGGAAATCCTGAAATTGCTCTGAACTTTGGAAGATGGTCCCTATGCAAACATCACACACAAAACTTTCGGCTATGAAAGACTTTTGCAGATATCTGAGAATATCAGCTGATCTTACTAGACTAGAAGCTGTTATCTATTTTTTCTTTATTTTTTTATTGCTAAGTTCTTTCTTTTTCAAATGCCCGGTATGTGAAGCATACTGGGAGGAGATTCTTTATATTAAAGTAAACCTTTGAGGATTGAAAAGCAAAATATGGTATGCTAACCTTGGCAGAGGTTTCCCCAATCTTCCTCTACTCACCGACTATAGCACTGGGACCCCCTGTAGCTCATGGGCTGCACCTATGCAGTAGATGAATCTGCAGGGGCTTTGCCAGAAAAAAAAGCCAATCCTGATCAGATCCATGCTACAGGTAGAGGCTTCCCCCTCCCAAGGTAAGTACCTCCTATGGACACTTTCTTCCCTGCAGGTTCACTAAGAAAGCAGAGTGTGGATTCTAAACAGCAACTGTGACAGTATAGTGCAATCGTAAGAATTAAGCCATTGAGCTGAAAATAAAAATAATAGACTTATTTCCATGTTACTAACATTCTATTTCAAAACCATACTACACATAGAGTTCATTATCTCAATTTATTTTCACTAAGGCCTCTTGCACACTGCAAGCAATTCAGATTCCGCTTTTTAATCTGTTTTTACTTCCGATTCAGATTCAGATTTGCAGTTTGCTCCTTGCACACTGCAAATCTGAATCTGAATCGGATGCAAAAACTGATTAAAAAACGGAATCGGAATCGCTTGCAGTGTGCAAGAAGCCTTAAAGAGGAATATAACCCAGAATTTCTTCTTTGCTCTAAAAGATTATTTACAGCATATAATATACTAACACAATTTTTTTTTTAGTAAAACAGCATTCAAAGTGTTACATCACAGGGCTGACTCTTTCTTCTGCAGGGAGAACAGGCATCTGTTAAGCTTGTCTTGTGTACACATTCTGTACTTGATACATTTATGTAAACATTCTCTGACTGTGCAGGACTTCAGCTGATGAGTCCTGGGGTGAAACACCGGTCAGAAATAACTGCTGGCAGCATTTACAACAGAATTACAACAGTTATGAATAAAATGCACCAGCAGCTTTAAAGAGGAACTCCAGTGAAAATAATGTAATAAAAAAGTGCTTCATTTTTACCATAATTATGTATAAATGATTTAGGCAGTGTTTGCCCATTGTAAAATCTTTCCTCTCCCTGATTTACATTCTGACATTTATCACATGGTGACATTTTTACTGTGGGCAGGTTATATAGCTGCTCCTAGCTGTTTTGGCTGTTGCAGACAGCTATAAACAGCCATTTCCTGTCTGTGAACATTGTTACCTTGTGGCAGTTTGCCCAGAGTACCGTACGGTACCAGAGCCTCTTGTGGGAGGGGTTTCAGCACAAAATCAGTCATACAGCGCCCCCTGATGGTCTGTTTGTGAAAATCATTATATTTCTCATGTAAAAGGGGGTATCAGCTACTGATTGGGATAAAGTTAAATTCTTGGTCGGAGTTTCTCTTTAAAAATACATTAACTGAACTTTGGGAAGTTATAATATCTAAATGAATATTAATACTTGTGCACAAAAGCAAATATGATAATTGTATGGGTTATAAAAAGTAGGAAAACACATTTTTGTTGAAAATTTTGTCAGTTTTAAATCGCTTTAAGATTCACTTTAATAAGAGCTGAAATGGGCAAAGTTTACATAATCTGGCAACAGTCATTTCTATTATATTCCTCCTTGCTGGCTATCCAGAATGTACACATGAGACTAAAGCAAAGTTAAAGCATCATATATTGTAATTCTCCAATTCACTCAGCCAGAGCAACTGTGATAACTGTATGGGATTTTCACATACAATCCAGATGGCTATGTGACTACTAAATGCAGAGAGCCCCCAGCTCTGTGCATACAATGTGCGGCAGTTAGCTATGTTGTGATGAATTAGGAAATGTGCATGTTTCCCTATTTATTCTCAGACATTCCAGTACTTTGGCTGTGAAAGGCCTGCTTCATTTATTAAAAAAAAAATTACAGGTGGCTGCATATTATAAATTTACTGTGCTTGCTGAACATTTATTTAAACTCTGGGCCTGGGCACATACATCGTGTGTAAAAAATGGGAACCGGCAAATAAATAACCTGTGATTGTGAACCTTCCCCTCCTTACCAATTTCAATCCATGTGGCCTTTAGCAGTTGTTGGTAAGAATTTTAACCACTTCCCGACCGCCTAACGCACAGCGGCGGCCGGGAAGTGGAGCCCTTAAGGACCGGCTCACCCACAGAGGCGGCGGTCCATTTAAGGGCATGGGCGGAGCGATCGCGTCATCCGTGACGCGATCCTCCGCCGGCGCCTGTCACCGCTCGCTCGCCGCAACATCCCGCCGGCTATACGGAAGCGCCGGCGGGATGTTAACCCCGCGATCGCCGCATACAAAGTGTATAATACACTTTGTAATGTTTACAAAGTGTATTATACAGGCTGCCTCCTGCCCTGGTGGTCCCAGTGTCCGAGGGACCACCAGGGCAGGCTGCAGCCACCCTAGTCTGCACCCAAGCACACTGATTTCTCCCCCCTGCCCCAGATCGCCCACAGCACCCATCAGACCCCCCCCCTGCCCACCCCCCAGACCCCTGTTTGCACCCAATCACCCCCCTAATCACCCATCAATCACTCCCTGTCACTATCTGTCAACGCTATTTTTTTTTTTATCCCCCCCCCTGCTCCCTGCCCCCTCCTGATCACCCCCCACCCCTCAGATTCTCCCCAGACCCCCCCCCCCCAGACCACCCCCCCCTGTTTACTGTATGCATCTATCCCCCTGATCACCTGTCAATCACCTGTCAATCACCTGTCAATCACCCGTCAATCACCCATCAATCACCCGTCAATCACCCCCTGTCACTGCCACCCATCAATCAGCCCCTAACCTGCCCCTTGCGGGCAATCTGATCACCCCCCCACACCAATAGATCGCCCACAGATCCGACATCAGATCACCTCCCAAATCCATTGTTTACATCTATTCTCTCCTCTAAACACCCACTAATTACCCATCAATCACCCATCAATCACCCCCTATCACCACTTGTCACTTTTACCTATCAGATCAGACCCTAATCTGCCCCTTGCGGGCACCCAATCACCCGCCCACACGCTCAGATTGCCCTCTGACCCCCCCCCCTTATCAATTCACCAGTGCATTAATTACATCTGTTCTTCCCTGTAATAACCCACTGATCACCTGTCAATCACCTGCCAATCACCTATCACCCATCAATCACCCCCTGTCACCCCCTGTCACTGCCACCCATCAATCAGCCCCTAACCTGCCCCTTGCGGGCAATCTGATCACCCACCCACACCATTAGATCGCCCGCAAACCCGCCGTCAGATTACCTCCCAAATGTATCGTTTACATCTGTTATCTTCTCTAAACACCCACTAATTACCCATCAATCACCCCCTATCACCACCTGTCACTGTTACCTATCAGATCAGACCCTAATCTGCCCCTTGCGGGCACCCAATCACCCGCCCACACGCTCAGATTGCCCTCTGACCCCCCCTTATCAATTCACCAGTGCATTAATTACATCTGTTCTTCCCTGTAATAACCCACTGATCACCTGTCAATCACCTGCCAATCACCTATCACCCATCAATCACCCCCTGTCACCCCCTGTCACTGCCACCCATCAATCAGCCCCTAACCTGCCCCTTGCGGGCAATCTGATCACCCACCCACACCATTAGATCGCCCGCAAACCCGCCGTCAGATTACCTCCCAAATGTATCGTTTACATCTGTTATCTTCTCTAAACAGCCACTAATTACCCATCAATCACCCCCTATCACCACCTGTCACTGTTACCTATCAGATCAGACCCTAATCTGCCCCTTGCGGGCACCCAATCACCCGCCCACACTCTCAGATTGCCCTCAGACCCCCCCCCCCCCTTATCAATTCGCCAGTGCATTAATTACATCTGTCCTTCCCTGTAATAACCCACTGATCACCTGTCAATCACCTGCCAATCACCTATCACCCATCAATCACCCCCTGTCACTGCCACCCAACAATCAGCCCCTAACCTGCCCCTTGCGGGCAATCTGATCACCCACCCACACCAATAGATCGCCCGCAGATCCGACATCAGATCACCACCCAAGCGCAGTGTTTCCATCTATTCTCTCCTCTAAACACCCACTAATTACCCATCAATCACCCATCAATCACTCCCTATCACCACCTGTCACTGTTACCTATCAGATCAGACCCTAATCTGCCCCTTGCGGGCACCCAATCGCCCGCCTACACGCTCAGATTGCCCTCAGACCCCCCCTTAATCAATTCGCCAGTGCAATATTTACATCTGTTCTCCCCTGTAATAACCCACTGATTACCTGTCAATCACCTATCAATCACCCATCAATCACCCCCTGTCACTGCCACCCATCAATCACCCCCTGTCACTGCCACCCATCAATCACCCGCTGTCACTGCCACCCATCAATCAGCCCCTAACCTGCCCCTTGCGGGCAAACTGATCACCCACCCACACCAATAGATCGCCCGCAGATCCGACATCAGATCACCACCCAAGCGCAGTGTTTCCATCTATTCTCTACCCTAAACACCCACTAATTACCCATCAATCACCCCCTGTCACTGCTACCTATCAGATTAGACCCCTATCTGCCCCTAGGGCACTCAATCACCCGCCCACACCCTCAGAATGCCCTCAGACCCCAGCCCTGATCACCTCGCCAGTGCATTGCTTGCATCCATTCCCCCCTCTAATCACACCTTGAGACACCCATCAATCACCTCCTGTCACCCCCTAGCACACCTACCCATCAGATCAGGCCCCAATTTGCCCCGTGTGGGCTCCTGATCACTCGGCCAAACCCTCAGACCCCCTTCCGATCACCTCCCCAGTGCATGGATTGCATCTATTTTCCCCTCTAACCACCCCCTGAGACACCCATCAATCACCTCCTGTCACCCCCCTAGCACTCCTATCCATCAGATCAGGCCCAATACAACCTGTCATCTAAAAGGCCACCCTGCTTATGACCGGTTCCACAAAATTCGCCCCCTCATAGACCACCTGTCATCAAAATTTGCAGATGCTTATACCCCTGAACAGTCATTTTGAGACATTTGGTTTCCAGACTACTCACGGTTTTGGGCCTGTAAAATGCCAGGGCGGTATAGGAACCCCACAAGTGACCCCATTTTAGAAAAAAAAGACACCCCAAGGTATTATGTTAGGTGTATGACGAGTTCATAGAAGATTTAATTTTTTGTCAAAAGTTAGCGGAAATTAATTTTTATTGGTTTTTTTTCACAAAGTGTCATTTTTCACTAACTTGTGACAAAAAATAAAATCTTCTATGAACTCGCCATACACCTAACGGAATACCTTGGGGTGTCTTCTTTCTAAAATGGGGTCACTTGTGGGGTTCCTATACTGCCCTGGCATTTTAGGGGCCCTAAACCGCGAGGAGTAGTCTAGAAAACAAATGCCTCAAAATGACCTGTGAATAGGACGTTGGGCCCCTTAGCGCACCTAGGCTGCAAAAAAGTGTCACACATGTGGTACCGCCGTACTCAGGAAAAGTAGTATAATGTGTTTTGGGGTGTATTTTTACACATACCCATGCTGGGTGGGAGAAATTTCTATGTAAATGGACAATTGTGTGTAAAAAAATCAAACAATTGTCATTTACAGAGATATTTCTCCCACTTAGCATGGGTATGTGTAAAAATACACCCCAAAACGCATTATACTACTTCTCCTGAGTACAGCGGTACCACATGTGTGGCACTTTTTTACACCCTAAGTACGCTAAGGGGCCCAAAGTCCAATGAGTACCTTTAGGATTTCACAGGTCATTTTGCGACATTTGGTTTCAAGACTACTCCTCACGGTTTAGGGCCCCTAAAATGCCAGGGCAGTATAGGAACCCCACAAATGACCCCATTCTAGAAAGAAGACACCCAAAGGTATTCCGTACGGAGTATGGTGAGTTCATAGAAGATTTTATTTTTTGTCACAAGTTAGCGGAAAATGACACTTTGTGAAAAAAAAACTATTAAAATCAATTTCCGCTAACTTGTGACAAAAAAATAAAAACTTCTATGAACTCACCATACTCCTAACGGAATACCTTGGGGTGTCTTCTTTATAAAATGGGGTCATTAGTGGGGTTCCTATACTGCCCTGGCATTTTAGGGGCCCTAAACCGTGAGGAGTAGTCTTGAAACAAAAATGACCTGTGAAATCCTAAAGGTACTCATTGGACTTTGGGCCCCTTAGTGCAGTTAGGGTGCAAAAAAGTGCCACACATGTGGTATCGCCGTACTCGGGAGAAGTAGTACAATGTGTTTTGGGGTGTATTTTTACACATACCCATGCTGGGTGGGAGAAATACCTCTGTAAATGACAATCTTTTGATTTTTTTACACACAATTGTCCATTTACAGAGGTATTTCTCCCACCCAGCATGGGTATGTGTAAAAATACACCCCAAAACACATTGTACTACTTCTCCCGAGTATGGCGATACCACATGTGTGGCACTTTTTTGCACCCTAACTGCGCTAAAGGGCCCAAAGTCCAATGAGTACCTTTAGGATTTCACAGGTCATTTTGAGAAATTTCGTTTCAAGACTACTCCTCACGGTTTAGGGCCCCTAAAATGCCAGGGCAGTATAGGAACCCCACAAATGACCCCATTTTAGAAAGAAGACACCCCAAGGTATTCCGTTAGGAGTATGGTGAGTTCATAGAAGATTTTATTTTTTTGTCAAAAGTTAGCGGAAATTGATTTTAATTGTGTTTTTTCACAAAGTGTCATTTTCCGCTAACTTGTGACAAAAAATAAAATCTTCTATGAACTCACCATACTACTAACGGAATACCTTGGGGTGTCTTCTTTCTAAAATGGGGTCATTTGTGGGGTTCCTATACTGCCCTGGCATTTTAGGGGCCCTAAACCGTGAGGAGTAGTCTTGAAACGAAATTTCTCAAAATGACCTGTGAAATCCTAAAGGTACTCATTGGACTTTGGGCCCTTTAGCGCAGTTAGGGTGCAAAAAAGTGCCACACATGTGGTATCGCCGTACTCAGGAGAAGTAGTATAATGTGTTTTGTGGTGTATTTTTACACATACCCATGCTGAGTGGGAGAAATATCTCTGTAAATGGACAATTGTGTGTAAAAAAAATTAACAAATTGTCATTTACAGAGATATTTCTCCCACCCAGCATGGGTATGTGTAAAAATACACCCCAAAACACATTATACTACTTCTCCTGAGTACGGCAATACCACATGTGTGGCACTTTTTTGCAGCCTAACTGCGCTAAGGGGTCCAAAGTCCAATGAGCACCTTTTGGCTTTACAGGGGTGCTTACAATTTAGCACCCCCCAAAATGTCAGGACAGTAAACACACCCCACAAATGATCCCATTTTGGAAAGTAGACCCTTCAAGGTATTCAGAGAGGGGCATGGTGAGTCCGTGGCAGATTTCATTTTTTTTTGTCGCAAGTTAGAAGAAATGGAAACTTTTTTTTTTTTTTTTTTTTTTCTCACAAAGTGTCATTTTCCGCTTACTTGTGACAAAAAATAATATCTTCTATGAACTCACTATGCCTCTCAGTGAATACTTTGGGATGTCTTCTTTCCAAAATGGGGTCATTTGGGGGGTATTTATACTATCCTGGAATTCTAGCCCCTCATGAAACATGACAGGGGGTCAGAAAAGTCAGAGATGCTTGAAAATGGGAAAATTCACTTTTGGCACCATAGTTTGTAAACGCTATAACTTTTACCCAAACCAATAAATATACACTGAATGGGTTTTTTTTTATCAAAAACATGTTTGTCCACATTTTTCGCGCTGCATGTATACAGAAATTTTACTTTATTTGAAAAATGTCAGCACAGAAAGTTAAAAAAATCATTTTTTTGCCAAAATTCATGTCTTTTTTGATGAATATAATAAAAAGTAAAAATCGCAGGAGCAATCAAATAGCATCTAAAGAAAGCTTTATTAGTGACAAGAAAAGGAGCCAAAATTCATTTAGGTGGTAGGTTGTATGAGCGAGCAATAAACCGTGAAAGCTGCAGTGGTCTGAATGGAAAAAAAGTGGCCGGTCCTTAAGGGGTAGAAAGCCCTAGGTCCTCAAGTGGTTAAACCACTCCTCCCCCAGCTTCCCCACCCACCATTTTCCCAAAGTAAAACTAAAGGAGTTCTAAGCACCACCAGTGCCCAGGAGGAGGGGTAATAGGTTGGGGAGGTTTATATTACATTATTTGAATTCTCTACAAAGATTTCCATTAGTCCAGATGCATGAACCAATAGAAAGTCTTGGCAGAAAGTTCTAATATATTACTGTTTGGACTGTTGGTCACTGTGTAGCAGTGATGCAGAAAGAGCATGCTGCTTCCTGTCTGAAAATTTGACTGACGCCTAATGTCAATTTTTTTAGGGAGTGATTTCAGGGACTGGGGGAAAGGAATGGACAATGCACAGAGGTATGTGGATCCATTTTGAACATTCCTCTGTGCTTACCATACTTAGCATTGCCTTTGGTTAGGTATCCTTAAAGAAAACCTGTACTGAGAGAAACCTCCCCTGGGGAGTACTCACCTGGGATGGGGGAAACCTCCGGATCCTATTGAGGCTTCCCCCGTCCTCCTCAGTCCCACGGCGGCAGAGTTAAAGCTCTCTGAACAGCGGGGATGTAAATATTTACCTTCCCGGCTTCAGTGCAGGCTCAGTATCGGCTCTCCGCCTCGGAGATAGGCGGAAATAGCCGATCACTGTCGGGTTACTCTACTGCGCAGGCGCAAGTCTCCTGCGCCTGCGCAGTATAGCGGACCTGACGGAGATTGGCTATTTTCGCCTATCTCTGTGCGGAAAGCCGCAACAGCGCCCCCGCTGGAGCCAGGAAAGGTAAATAAATCAGCGCTTGTCAGGCTTGTCGAGGGAGGATTCCGGGACACTTTGGGGGAGCCAGCACTGGACTGCCTGCAGCTACAGGGGAGGGGGAAGCCTTATTGGGTCCCTGAGGCTTCCCCCTCCCGAGGTGAGTACCCCCCAGGGGAACTTTTTTTGTTACAGGGTCTCTTTAAATCCTTTATGCTAAATAGGAAGGTCTGGAAATCGCTACTTAATGACACATCATAAAGGGTGACCAATTTGAGGTACAGGGATCCCCATACTATAACCTTCACTTTTCCTTGGATTAAAACTGAAACAAAGGAACATTGCGGGGGGGGGGGGGGGGGGGGATGATTTTTCCACCTTGTAATTAATTATATAAGGCCTATAGTGTGCTGTGCTGTATAAAACATTGTCACCAGAATAGATACACTCCCTGATTGAGTTGTTCTTGGGTAACACCACAGTAATCCAAAAACAAGGATTTACAATAAAGTGCAGGGACTCTAAATAATCGGATTGCTATTGGTATTTGTGTCCCTTTTTTATGCATAATTTACACACACACGCACGCACGCACACGCACACACACACACACACACACACGCACACACACACTATGCCTATAGACCATACACACACACACACACACACACACACACACACACACACACCTACACCTACACACAAACACACGCCCACACACTATGCCTATAGACCATACACACACACACACACACACACACACACACACACACACCTACACACACACACACACACTTATGGAAAATAGGCCAATGGTTGCTAATTAAGAAATTTGGCTTGCCCAGCATCCTTATACACCTGTGAGATTTAAAGTACTTTAGTGCAAAGTGAATTAGTTGCCAAAATACTGAGCCAGGTGAGACCAGCAGTTCCTGGCTAGCACTTCGTCAACATGCATAGCAGTTGGGGATAAAGCCCTGCAGTGTTAATCAGTCTGGTTATATTGCCAGAATAAGTCTGGCTAAGACTGCACACATACTGCATATGTACTAGAGCGATAAAGACATCTCTTTCCAAACTTGCATAGAGCTTTTGCTAAGACTGAAACTAAAATTCAAAATATAAAGTATTGCGAGCAGATTTCTTGGATTATTGCACTACTTGTATACCAAGGAGGACCAACCCAAATTAGATACTTCAAGCAATAAAGAAAAATTGGTCCTACATGTGCATCATATGTCTTTATTGGTACAAAATACTAAAAGTGGGAAGGCACCTGATCACACTAATAAAAACCATTAAAACTTCTGGCTGAGCAGGAGTGAGCACTACTACACAACACAATTGTATATTCCACCAGCCATCTCAGAGTTATTGCTTACAGCGATCGCCCAGCATAAGCCTATGCAATTCGCATCCGCCACCCGTAGAGATCTGGCTGTGTGTGGACCCACCACCGACGCACACCAAGGCCTTCAAAAAAGCAGCTGCAACCACATCTAACAAAAACCGGAGCACTAGGGACTCTTTTCTTGCTGCCAATATGTAGATCCTTCTGAACTTCCTCTCTGCCAAAATCGCTCTCATGCAGTATGACTTAGTCTCTAGTTGGTACCAAACAATGCTTCTGGATCACCATATATACTGAATGTATGCTGGATTGTATGCATCACCTTTTTACTTTTTTCCTTCCGGGATTTCAATACATGTATCACATTTCATTGAGCAAAGTGACTGTTGCAGATCCCATTCATATATGTACTCACGGCTTCCGCCTTCAGCGTAACCAGCGGCTATGGCGGCGTGTATGTGATTCTGTGGATTAGCCGTATCTGTGGTCTTCAGTGGTGCTCCAGCTATTGTAGTAGCGAGCTCCACTCTTTACCATCCGGATTCCGGCTCAAGTGTGGATCCACAGCTCTTCAAATCTCCCGCCGCCTTAGCGTCTTCAGTGCGGCCGATGCAGGGTCACGTGAGCGCTCACTCCTGCTCCTCCCTTCCTGCTGACACGTTTCGCCCCTCCCACCTGAGCTTTCTCAAAGCAGCTGAAGGTTAGTGGGAAGATAGGATGTTTTATTCACTCTGGGAGATGGGTTGGGCTCAAGATACTTCCGCCTTCTCATGCATATTCATTACTCTAACCGTGTGATCTCCGTAATCACTCATTTTCACCATCTATCATTTTCTGCCAATTTTCTCCCTCTGGCACAACTTACAGAGGGTTAGGGGGTCTGCATTTCATATAGGAGATTTTTGCCTACAACAGCAACATATACTCTCCATCCACCCGGTTCTCCGCATTCTTAGAGGAAGTAGGATAGATTTAAGTCTGAGTTTAGTCCACCGGGGGTCAGTGTGCCCAGTCTGTAGATCCATGTAGTTTCAATTTTATGTAACTCTTTCTCTATATCACCTCCTCTGTTAGAGATCCTTTGTTTGATGATCCCTTTGAACTTCAATCCCTTTGGTTGGCCATTATGGAAATCCTGGAAGTGCTGTCCCAAGGGACTGTCTTTATCTGCTTCTTCAATGTTTGTTAAATGTTCCCCAATCCTTTGTCCCAATTTTCTCTTCGTCTTTCCTATATACAATAACCCACACAGGCATTCAATTGAGTAAACAACTCTTTCAGTAGTACAGGTTATTAGATCTCTTATTTCGTATATTTTATTACTTTTTGCATTTCTAAAAACCTTTGTTCTTTCTGCATATTTACACATTCTACAATTCCCACAGCTGAACATCCCTCTGCTCCTAGGATAATCCTGTAACCATGTCCCTTTCTTTGTACTATTATACTCTGACCTAACCAATTCACCTTTTAGATTTTGAGCTCTCCTTGCTGTCATAAATGGTCTCTCACCTACATATCTCTTGATTTTTTCATCAAGCATCAAAATGTGCCAATGTTTCTGTAACAGTTCTCGCAGACCATTCCAATGGGAACCATAAGTTGTTACCAATCTAAGTGGTTCATTTGCTTTCTTGTCATTGTCTCTTCCTTTCATCTTTATCTTTTTCAAGATCTCCTCTCTTGGTTTTGTTCTAATTCTTTGTTTTTCCCGTTCCAGTAAACTGTTTGGGTACCCTCTTTTTAATAGTCTCCTCTGGAGTTCCTCTGCCTCCACCTCGAAGTCACCATCTGTCGCACAATTTCTTCTAAGTCTATAAAACTGTCCCCCCGGGATTGCCTGTTTCTGAGACGGCAGATGGTGGCTCGCGAAGTGGAGCAGAGTGTTGCCTGCCGTAGGCTTCCTATAGGTTGTAGTTTTTTGGGTACCTTCTTCCTTCCTGATCATCAGATCCAGAAAGGAAATTTCTTTCCTGTCACATGCATAGGTAAAGCTCAAGTTTCTTTCATTTTGACCCAGAGAGTCAACAAACTTCTCCAGGGTTTCTCTCGTGCCTCGCCAGACCAGGACCACGTCATCTATGTACCTCAACCAGAGCCGCACATGCTCCTGGAAGAGGCACATAGGGTACACATCCTGCCGCTCCCACAGCCCCAAATGGAGGCATGCGTAGGCCGGGGCGCAGGATGCCCCCATTGACGTGCCCCTGGCCTGGCGGTAAAAACGTCCATCAAAGGCGAAGCAATTATAGTTCAAGAGGAACTCCAAAGCTGCCACAATAAACTGGTTGTGAAGTGAAGATTCCGGGTAGTGCTCTCTTAGGTAAAAGGCTACGGCTGCCAAACCAACATCGTGGGGTATAGATGTATACAGCCCTTCAACATCTATACTAACGAGTAAATCATCCTCGCTCACTTTAAATCCATCAAGGGCTAACAGTACCTCACCCGTGTCCTTTACATCTGATGGTAGCTCCTCCACCATCTTTTTTAGTTTGCTATCCAAAAACTTTCCTAAATTTTCCATCGGTCCCCCTATACCTGACACAATCGGTCGGCCTGGGGGACATTCAAGATTTTTGTGTACCTTCGGAATCGGTATACGGAAAAAATTGACTTCGCAGAACGCAGCCTCCTCCCTATTCAGCACTCCCACAATTTGTCCTTCTTTAATAATTCCATTAATTTTTTGTTTTATCATCATAAAAGGGTTTTCATCAAGCTTCTAGTATGTGTTCCCATCCCCCAGTAGCCTCAAGCATTCGCTCTCGTAGTACTTTTATTTGCTGTACAGACAAACTGTTAATCTACCTTATTAAAGTGCCCAGCATGTTTTGACATTCCAGTTAATGTATTCATTAGGGTACACAAGTGCTGTGGTGATAGCAATCAGTGTTGGTGCCACAAAAATTCTGTAAACGTTGGGGTCTACTCACTATAAAGGGTAAAAGTTACGTGGGCAAATAGCACACATAATTTTTAACGGGCGCCACAAAATACAAAAAAGGGAAAAATCTATTTAGCCTCACTTTGAAAAAAAAATTCCTTAACCACTTGCCGACTGCCCACTCATACCGTGCCGCGGCAAAGTGGTAGCTGGAGGACCAGCAACGCACATCTGCGTCACCAGTTGCCTCCTTAATTAATCAGGAAAGGCCGCTCGCTCAAGTGGCCGTTTCCTGTTAGATCACGGAGCGGGTCTCTGTGAATAGACTAAATGTAAACGCAGGAGACGTTTGTCTCCTTTGTTTACATTGAACCGCGCTGCTGCTACAGCAGCGCCGTAAGGCAGATCGGCGATCCCCGGCCAATCAGCGGCCGGGGATCGCCGCCATGTGACAGATGACAGCCTGTCACAGGCTGCACAGGACGGATAGAGTCCTGTGCAGCCCAGATCACCAGGGGTGAGAGGGAGGAGAGGGAGGGGAGGAATTTTGCCGCAGAGGGGGGCTTTGAGGTGCTTCCCTCCCCCCCCCCCGCAACACCCAGGCAGGCAGGAGCGATCAGACCCCCCAGCACATCATCCCCCTAGTGGGGAAAAAAGGGGGGGGGCGATCTGATCGCTCTGCCTGCAACCTGATCTGTGCTGGGGGCTGCAGAGCCCACCCAGCACAGATCATAAAAAACAGTGCTGGTCCTTAAGGGGGGGTAAAGGCTGAGTCCTCAAGTGGTTAATCTCAAGATTCATTTTTGCATGTACCCCAAATATTATTTCAATATTCCTTACTCCATATATTGTTCTCTAATGTGGTACAATCCCCTTCCCCCTAACTAACCTGAAGAAAGGTATACCTAAGGGTAAATGCATAGAAATCAACAACTATACCTACAAAAAGACTGACAGTATGAACAAGAACAATCTGGCTTAGTGAGTACATGAAGGGTGCTCCATGTGGCTGTGGGGTGAGGTGGGAGCAGTGGGGGCCGCCTTACGACCGTTTCGCTCTCTTGAGCGTCTTCTTGGTGCGCATTGCCTCTGAAGACGCTCAAGAGAGCGAAACGGTCGTAAGGCGGCCCCCACTGCTCCCACCTCACCCCACAGCCACATGGAGTAACGGGTAGGACAATTTTTATCAACTTTGTGTCGCTATGCCAACCGCATGAAGCCGCAAGAATAAAGCTTTTTTACTGCTACGCATTTGCATGTGCCGACTTTCCTCTTGCATTCTGCTTACCATGACCTGCTGTTTTCAAGCCTGAGCACGCTATTTGTAGCATGACCCGTTACCAATCCTCTTAAAGGCAACCTACTTTAGTCTCTGTGCATGTTGATCGACAGTTGCAGTGCTGGTTCTGTGTATCTACTGAAGTGTTGTTATATATCAGAGTGTGTGTGTGTGTGTGTGTTGTATATGTGTGTATGTGTGTGATTGTCAGCCCATAATCTATCAGTGTGTGTGTGTGTGTGTGTGTGTGTGTGGGGGGGGGGTTGTATATGTGTGTATGTGTGTGATTGTCAGCCCATCTATCAGTGTGTGCGTGTGTGTGTTGTATATGTGTGTATGTGTGTCAGCCCATAATCTACCAGTGTGTGTGTGTGCGTGTGTGCGTGTGTGTGTGTGTGTGCGTGTTGTATATGTGTGTGTATGTGTGTGATTGTCAGCCCATAATCTATCAGTGTGTGTGCAATCATCGTATATATCAGTTTTAGAAAAGGTGAATGAAGAATGGCAACAGTGACAATATCAACACGTTCAGTCGGTGTGGCTTTTGTGTCGGCCAAGGACGGTTATTTACAGGCAGCACAATGAGAGAGTAAATGTTTTCTGGAAACAACTGGATTATAGCACTACAACACTTCAAAGTCTCCAAATGTGTATGGAAGTTGTGCTAGCCAGCTTTGTTGGTGGGAATATGCACTATGACAGCCACAAAATGGCCAATACACTGTGATAGCAATTGGATCAACAACCCATAGTCTTTCAATGTCTGTGCAATCATTGTATAGACCTATTTCACAAAGAGCATTCTGTCTATAATTTATGTTTTTAGCTCTGTACTGTTTTTGTTTTGTTTATGAAGTCACTTGTGTGCAATTGTGCTAACCGGAATCTGCCAGTCTCAGCCGGGCCAATGAGTCAGCAAATGTATTCTGGCAACAATCAGCACTTCAGTGCTTATACTGTAGTTTAGAGTTAGAGCGTGCCCATGTTGGGTTAATAAACCAAAGATATATTATGGTGCTGCCTGTTTTAATTAAGTGCCAGGTGATGCTGATAGTGAAAATATCCTAATGCCTAACAATAACATTCCCTTCTAATGTCTAACATTAACTCTCCCTTCTAATATCTAACACTAACCCCCCTCCTAATGTCTAACACTAACCCTGCGTCTTAATGCCGAACACTAACCCTCCCTCCTAATATCTAGCATTAACCCCTCCCCTTTAATGCCTAACACTAGCCCTGCATCCTAATGCCAAAAACACTAACCCTCCCTCTTAATATCTAGCACTAACGCCCCTCCCCCCCTTTTTAATGCCTAACACTACGACCCCCTCCCAATGGCTAACACTAACCCTGCATCCTAATGCTGAACACTAACCCTCCCTCCTAATATATATCACTAACCCCCCTTCTAATGCCTAACACTAAGACACTAACCCCCCCCCCTTTCTAATGCCTAACACTAAGACCCCCTCCTAATCTCTAACACTAAACCTGCATCCTAAAGCCGAACACTAACCCCTCCTACCTAATATCTAGCACCTACCCTCCGCCAAATGTCTAACACTAAGACCCCCTCCTAATGCCTAACACTAGCCCTGCTCCTAATGCCTAACACTAAGACCCCCTCCTAATGTCTAACACTAAGACCCCCTCTTAATGCCTAACACTAACCCTCATCCTAATGTCTAACACTAAGACCCCCTCCTAATGCCTAACACTAACCCTGCTCCTAATGCCTAACACTAAGAGCCCCTCCTAATGTCTAACACTAAGACCCCCTCCTAATGCCTAACACTAACCCTGATCCTAATGTCTAACACTAAGACCCCCTCCTAATGCCTAACATTAACCCTGCTCCTAATGCCTAACACTAAGACCCCCTCCTAATTCCTAACACTAACACTCCTCCTAATGTCTAACACTAAGACCCCCTCCTAATGCCGAACACTAACCTTGCTCCTAATGTCTAAACTAAGTCTTCCCCCTAATGCCTAACACTAAGCCTTCCTCATAATGCCTAACACTAACCCCCTCCGAATTCTTAATATTGATCCCCCACCTAATGCCTAAACCTAAACCCCCACCTAATACCTAACACTAATCCTCCCTACTAATTCCTAACACTAAGCCTCCTCCTAATGACTAACATTAACCCTCCTCCTAATTCCTAATACTAACCCCCTCATAATGCCAAAACCTAACCCCCCACCTAATGCCTAAACCTAACCTCCCACCTAATGCCTAAACCTAACCCCCCACCTAATGCCTAACACTAACATCCCTTGTAATGGCTAACACTAATGCCGCCTAATTCCTAACATTAACACCCTGGCACCCAAAGTACCAAGCAGTAACCAAACTACTAGCCATTCTGCTTCTAACAGTTAATCAACTAGTCAAACTATAGCTGATCGACTAGTATCAGGTTACCAACTCAATGCCTCGGTGCTGTATGACCACAATTAACATTGAGGTCTATTACGTACCTGTCAAATTTTTTCAATTCCACCGTGAGGGCTATTCTAGAAAATGGCCTATTTCTTTTCTAGAAAATGGCCTGAATCTGACAGGGCTTGAATGATTTTATAAAGAAATGTGGGCAAATCTTGCTCAGAATTGACACACACACTCCTTTATCCATCTCAATAATTCTGTTTTTTTCTGAACTGTTGCTATTATATTTTTCACTTGGCCATTTTAAGTTGCAGTGAATACATAAAGGCTGGGAAAAGTATTATTGTTTGTGTCTTCATTTTAGCCTGCAAATCAACAACATGTGAACATTTTGAAGGGGCTGCTTCTTTTCTATGCCCATTGTAGTTTACCATCGGAACATTATGGTTAAGAATTGACAAAGGAAGAAGAGAGAACGCTGAATAGAAGACTGATTATGGCTATTTAGTTATTGCTCTAGGATCTTTTCACCTTTACCTCACACACTACGTTCTCCTGTAATAACCATGCACAAGTGATCTCTGTTCCATGGGCAGAGGAGACAGAATTTCTATGCTAAGGCAGAATCTCTCTAACAATGTCCTTTTAGTGATTAATTGAGTCTATCAGTGTAGATGAATTAAGTCCCATCATGATTTTGTAGCAGCCGTTGCAGATTATTTTATAAAATCACAGTGCTAATAAACACAAAGGAACCCACAATATAACATTATTACTATTCTTGTATTGTGTGTTTTAATAGCGGTGACATCTTCCACAGCGCTTTTAGAGGGTAGATAGACATCTCTGTAAAGGTGGCCACACACCATACAATTTTTTAAATATCTGTTCAATTTAAGAATTGCAATCAATTTTTCTGACTGATTGTAACATTTCAAAAATATGACCAATGTACCACACACCTATGTTACATTTTTTCCTCAATTGTGATAAAAATGATTGGAAACTCAGAGAAAATTGCTGGGGTGTGTATATTGATAAATTAACAATCCAACACACACCATACAATCTTTAGCAGAAATTGAAGATAAATATCTGGCATTCCGGATCCGATCGGATTTTTCAGTCGAATGAAAAAAAAGGTTTAGATTTTTTTCGAGAGATACGATCATTTTTATCGAATTACTGTAAAATTGGATCATTTTATTGTATCATGTGTGGCCACCTTAAAGGGAACCTTAACTGCCGTGGAAAAATAAATTCACTTACCTCGGGGCTTTCCCAAGCCTCCTGCAGCCGTCCTGTGCCCGCGCCGGTCCTTCGGTGCCCTCCGGTCTCCCTCCGCCGCTAAGTTTCGATTTCGGACGACTGCCAGTCGTCCTCGGGCCTCTTCCGCATTCCTCGTCGTAAACTGCAGTAAAGCGCGTCCGCATGACGCGTTTGGCGTCATGCGATGACGCGTTTGGCGTCATGCGGACGCGCTTTACTGCAGCTTACGACGAGGAATGCGGAAGAGGCCCGAGGATGACTGGCAGTCGTCCGAAATCGAAACTTAGCGGCGGAGGGAGACCGGAGGGCACCGAAGGACCGGCGCGGGCACCGGACGGCTGCAGAAGGCTTGGGAAAGCCCCCAGGTAAGTGAATTTATTTTTCCACGGCAGTTAAGGTTCCCTTTAAGGGTCCCGGTCCATGCTCAATTCTGTGGGCCAATTGACTTTTCAATCTGATAATTTTACCGTAATGGAGGAGAATCTATGTAGCAACATGGATAAAAAGAAAAGAAAAACACAAGCGTTTACAGATGAATTACAATTCAGGGTTATTACAATAATCAGACAGGACCAAACACTGAGTCACAGTGGAGCGCTTCCTTGCTATTAGTGTAAATAGTAAAAAAGTCAAGAGTAAGAAAAGGGAGTAGCGCTCTGTGGTAAAGTCTTTGGCCCATATGCAATTCACTTTTTCACCTGAGTTTTCACCTAGGAGATAATTTTTCATCTTCTATTTAAAATAACTTTCCAGCACTTTTCAACTAAAAAAGTACCAAAACGTAAATGAAAAAGTACTATCAAAATTATTTTGAATATTTTCTTGCTTTCTGGTGGCTTAAAATGGATTTTATCGACAATTTTAAAAATATCACCTAGGAGAAAACTCAGGTGAAAAAGTGAATTGCATATGGCCCTTTGTTGCTAGTAGAAAAATAGCATCAACTATATAGGTGGAGCGTAAAACACACACTCCCCCCTATGTGGATAAACTCACCGGATGATGCAGCCTAGAGGGCCGACAACGCCTCAGGGGTATAGGCCACCCCTCAGCCACACTGGTAATGTCTGCTGGGCACTTGTAAGCTTCTCCAGGCAATAGGTCACCAACTGTGAGTGATCACTCCACGTAATAGTATCCTCCAGGAAAAGAGAAGAAAACACGCCTCACATAGCGTAAAAGTATCAGGGTCAGCACCCACGTTTTTTAAAAAAGATTTGGGCAAAGATCATCAAAGTCAATTAAAAATAGTAGCGGATGCGGCATGGGTGTGTAGGGCATATACGCTAAAGCCTATGAGCTTCTATAGTACAGCGCTCTGACTCCTCACGCTAGCTCCGACTACGCTCAAACACCGCTGCTCATGTCCTCGTGTACAGCGCGTCACCGCGTCCGGTGACGTCACACGTTGCGCCGCTCCGTAGCTCCGCCCAGGGAATGGCGGTGACGGTGAGTTTATCCACATAGGGGGGAGTGTGTGTTTTACGCTCCACCTATATAGTTGATGCTATTTTTCTGCTAGCAACAAAGACTTTACCACAGAGCGCTACTCCCTTTTCTTACTCATGACTTATGTAGCAACATGGCCACCCACTTGATCTTCCAATCAATTTCTGGTCAAACTTGGTTGAAAGCCTCAACTGGGCATGCTGGGAAATTTTAATCACAAAGCTTTGATCGGGTTCATGGTGGTAACTGCATTCAATATCTTAACTAGAAGTGGTGTGGAGGAGGTGTCCTAGTATTTGTGTAGATAGGGGCATGGACAATATATGATATAATAAAGAGGTGGCTTACCTTTATAGAGGACTCATAACAGGTAGAAAAAGTGTCTTTATTTGTAAAGAGCAGGTTTAACTGCAGACAACACGTTTCACGGGTCTCAGCCCGCTTCCTCAGGTCAATAAACAACAGATACACCTTAGTCTGTCCTGTGTGGGGCGAGGGCATTATTTATTTTACTCCATTTTTAAAATAGAGTCATGCCATTTACAGTATATCAAAGCTGTTACCTGGTGCTTATGCTGATAGTAAAAAAAAGAAAAAGAAAAAAAGAAAAGAAAAGCTGTAGTTACTAAAATAATATAATTTAAGATTATCCCACTGCTTGTACAATGTTAAATTGACTCTCTAAATCCATAAGGGCTGAAAAAATTTGACAACAATGACTATGGGTGGATTGTTATGCAAACATTGACAGTGATAAGCACATATTTTAGGACAAAAGCAAAATCAGTAATACATTTGCGTTATTGTGCATAGGAGCATTGTAATGCTAACACACAAAAAAAAATGTCACAAAATTGAAAACACACAACTCTGTTCCTGGCATAAAGATTTTTTCTTCACTGGAATGAACAGCCTTGGTCTAACCATAAGAGCTAACACCATAACACTGTATAATAATACTTAACAGTGACTGTACAATTTTTCTGGCATCTGCAAAACTCAGATTCATCTGTCAGACTTCCCAGTGATGAAGTGTGACTCATCGTTCAAGAATTTGATCAAGCTGCTTCATAGTTTAATAGGATAATGCTTTGCTATTATTCCTTACTCCTTGGCATTGTTCATAGTGACCTTAGCTATAATTGTAGAGAAAGAAAGCCCATATATATAGCACCACTCTGATAATACTCAATGTAACAAATTTTATTTTGCAAACAAGCTGTATGATAATTGACACAGTAGGGAGTTTAATGCATAAAAACAATTAAAAAGACCACATTGTCCTGAAAAACCAGCTGCAATGATTCATATAATCTATGTATATACATATACACATGAATAAATGGAATAATTCCTAGTAAATATATGCCAACTTGGTGGGCTACAAATGAGAGCCCACCAGTGGTAGAACCCAGGTTCAGTATCTACATAAGGTGCATAGTGAAAAACATATATAATTTATCCATAAAATAAAGTGCTGAGTGCAAAACAATCGTATACCTATTTGAAAACATGGACTGCAAATTGTAAACAATGATAATAGGAGCAGCCTAAGAGATAAAGTTCATGAAGGATGAGAGTGATAGTGAAAATAGAGATACTTAGCCCAGGACGTTAATGCAGAGGCAGCTGGAAAAAGACTGGGATCCCCTCAGACATTCCACCAGGTTCGCGGGCGTCACCCCACTTTGAGAGGAGGAGAGGACACCGTGCTTTGTGAACGCCAGTCCGGCGTTTAAATAGAAGGAAGAGGGCGTGTGCCGAGAAAGCGGACGTCACCCGGATGTGACGTCTTGTACGCGCAGCGGTGACGTCACATCCGGGTGACGTCCGCTTTCTCGGCACATGCCCTCTTCCTTCTATTTAAACGCCGGACTGGCGTTCACAAAGCACGGTGTCCTCTCCTCCTCTCAAAGCGGGTGACGCCCGCGAACCTGGTGGAATGTCTGAGGGGATCTGTAACGATTGCGGAATCGTCTCCGTGGTCAGCGCACCAGACGTGCGCTGACGCGGCGGATTTCCTCCACAAGCGTATAATTGAGGACACCCAGGCTAGGTGCTATGCACCTGCAGAGGGAAATTCCTGTCGGCAGGTGGAGCTGTGGAGTGCAGAGGAACAGCTCCTCTGCCCTACCACACACGCCAGACAGGAATTGTACGAAGGGAAGAAACACAATCGCAAGAGAAGCGGTTGAAAGTGAGCACAGAGACAGATTGTGTGTGTGTGCATAAAATTAGTCGCCAACCCGCGACTGTGCACACACCACAGCAGATAAGAAACAGGAACGCGATCGCGAGAGGTGCGATCGCCAGACGTGACACAAGGTACAGCAAGGCGGAGCACGAGAGTAGCAAAGGCACAGCAAATAATACAATAAGGAAATACAGAAAATAACAAATGCTAGCTAACCGCGAACACCGCACTCATTCGCAACAGTGCACGCGGTTATGCGCGGTCTCCACGTGATAAGCACAATAGAGACAAGCACGCCTAACTAACCATTAACAAACACGAAACAGAGAACGCGAGCGCTTGCTTAACGGTTACCTCACCGAGCCTACAGCAAGCGTTTCGAATCAGACAAGACAGACACACGAAAACAGGGACAAGCGAGAGATAGGATCCACAGCACTAGCGAAAAGTGGCTAGCGCGATCCAAGTACAGAGTAGCAGAACAGAAGGATCCCCAGCGCTAGCGAAAAGTGGCTAGCGCGATCCCAGAAGACAGAACAGAAGGATCCCCAGCGCTAGCGAAAAGTAGCTAGCACGATCCCAGGAGACAGAACAGAAAGATCCAAACACACGGCAGACAGAACAGATGAGGTAGGCAGAAACAACCGCTGTTCCAACCTACACTCCAGACTCAATCAGAAGGATCCACAGCCGCTAACGCTAGGGCTTGTGCGATCCAAACACAAGACAGACGGAACAGGCAAAACAGATAATACAACCTGACTGGACTAGAAGGGGAGCCTAAAGCAACCCCCAGGAATTAACTATACTAGATAGCAATGGCTGACACTCCAGCAGTGTCCATCAGGAACAGACCATGGAAGGGAAATGTCCAGCAAAGCATTCTGGGAGCAGAATGCTTTTATAGTGCTAGTCATCAAAAGAAGGCAGGCAACGGATTTGCATGACTAATGCATGCAAATTCCTCAGCAACACAAGCTGCAGAACTGACAGAAAGTCTCTCTTAAAGAGACCTGCAGAATGCAGACGTGAACAGTGGTCAAAACGCTGCCTGTCTGCACAGGCAGCTGAGCAGATTCTCACAGTACCCCCCCTTCTAGGGTCGAATTCCAGACGACCCTCAAAACTGATATCTCCAAACCATTCTAACAGAAGACTCATGAAGGTCGGGGCAGCCCGACAAGGTCCAATTCCAGAGTCAGTCCACCCGAAACCGACCTCATCGGAAACAGAAGCCACCGAAACATGCCCATCAGTACTACCAGTCTCAGTATAACACCCATCAGGACTGTGAACGCCAGAGAAGAAGCCATCGACACCCTCCAGACAATACCCACCACCTTCCAAGGAGCGTCCGAAAATACCAAACCTGCCACAATACCTGTTCGAAGTGTCCCTTACAACACAAAAGCCACCGTTGATCTTATCCAGGGTACCAAGCAAAATCTCTCCCGGAATCTCCCAGAACCTTTTGAAGCTCCACAGAGATCCCAAGAGGGTAGAACAATCACCAGGCTCACATGGAGAATTACCAAGAACCCCCATGGAACCAATGACAACTCCGGATTCAGAATTACGAGGACACCCATCAAGATCAAGACTTTCAGGGACCACTTCTGGGCATGCAAGCAGGCAGGCCATATCAGAGCATGTCTCCACCGAGGAAGCATCTGAGTACGCTGGTAACCGAGGCACACTTGGGCTTTCTGGGTCACAGAGCACACTGGGGTACACCAGCACAGGAGAAACCTCAGGACATGTCGGGGAACTGCCAACCTCAGAGTCCGGCACGTCAAGACCAAAACCAGTACCGGGCAAAGAATCATCATGAGTGGAGGTCACAGGCACTGGACTTTCAAAAGAAGACTCGGATACAAATTCAGAAATTTCTGTGACAATAATATCATCATTGACTACACAGGCATGAAGCTCCATCAGAGCTGAAAAGGTAGCCAGCAAGGCAGCAATGCCTACTGAAGTGGGCAACACCTCAGAAGGACTTGGGGGGCAGGAGACGTCTCCTACAAGTTCTGCACCCTTTGGGAGGAACTCGGAGATCTCCAGGAGGTCAGACAGGACCTCAGGAACATCCTTTTTCAAGTTTCCTAAGAAGGATTCTGAACTATCCATGTTACAGGGCAAGGCTTGAACTTTATTTTGTGAACCGGGCAGATGTCCCAGGGAAGGTTCCACCATAAACTGAGACTGAATTTCATCATCAGGACAGGGATACACAGAAATATCTAGTGAAACTAACTCTGGCTTTCTGAGTTTCGTTTCACTGCAGGGAAATTCCTCCATAGCAGTCAAACCAGACTGCAATTCCAAAATAGCAGAGAAACAGGTAACAATGGTTGCAATACCTAGACGAGCCTCTAGGGACACTGCAGGACATTTTAAACAAGGTAATATTGACTCATCCAGATTACTGAGTGGAGAGTCAGTACTTACTTCAGAATCAGACTCGCAAATGTCAATGCGAGTGGACATAATGTCTTTATTCATGATACAGGGCAGGCTCAGAGACACCTTCTCTGGACAGAGCAAAGGTGCTTCAGTATCAGGTTTACAAAACCAAAGTGCTGTCTCACTCTTAGACTCGGGTAACGATGTCGAATCCGAGGAGACAGAACGCAAAATTTGCGAATCCACAATCGCTTTAGGTTGCGAAACCGAACACTCCAAAGACAGGGATTCTGAGGTCTCCAGGCTGGATTGCTGGATCTCAGAAACGCCAGCTGACAATGTATCTTTACAAACGTCACCTGAATGACGTACACGTAATTCATTCAGAATCATTTTCCACATACAAATAAGCGGACTTACAAAGTCAAATTCACACCCCTTTTTTTCTCTTAAGGCGGAAGCATAACTTATACATGCTCTCAAGACAGATTCACTTCTGGCAATGTAGTACTCACAAAACGACTCTGAATCGTTCTCCAATTCATACACCAACGCTTCGAGCTGTTTTTTCTGGAACGGGGGCTCCCATTCACACCTGACTAGGTCTGAGCATTCATACTGAACAATGTTAGGGGAAGTTGTGACAACAACATGAGGAATCATATTAATTTTACTCTTGAAACTGCATCGTTTGGGAATTTTCCCCATAGCGAGATCATAGATGGAGGATCTTAAAGTAGTACTGAGAGAAGATCTGTTTTTACATGGCAAGGGATCCCACAAATCATTGACAAAGCTGACACACTCACGCCGATCACAATCGACAGGAACATCTGAGAAAGCGGCATCAGATCGCACAGATTTAACCTCTAAACAAACGGGAGAAACTCCATCAGAATTCGCGCAGGTGTCCACAGTCGAGGCACACCCATTCATTTCAGGTCGCACAGTGTCCAAACTCACTTGCTTTACCCCAGAAAGACAGGAATAATCATGTGACAATGGTGTCTCTTTATTGGAAATAATTGGTTGGTGTGTGTGCAATTCGTCCAAAATAGTCTGCCACACATAAATCACCAGATCCACATCACACTCATCACATTCATCAGAATCGATCAAAAGGTACATGGAGTCGAGACAATCATTCAGGTCATCCGCGCTCTTTGCGATATAAAAATCGCAAAAGGCTTTCCAATCGAAATCAAACTCTTCCAACAAGGCCCCAATCTCCCATGAGGCAAATGGCGGTTCAAACAACCCAGTATCTAGGTAATCTCCATATGGGTTGGGGTCAGGAACGAGGACAGACTTTTTAACTGCTTTAATGTAGTGTGCGATCCTACCTATAATAGGATCCACATATGCCTTTGCCTCAGGCAATGACATCTGAACAAAATCGAAGGTTCCCTCTGCCCTGGGAATTTTGGTTTGGCTGGACATTCTGTAACGATTGCGGAATCGTCTCCGTGGTCAGCGCACCAGACGTGCGCTGACGCGGCGGATTTCCTCCACAAGCGTATAATTGAGGACACCCAGGCTAGGTGCTATGCACCTGCAGAGGGAAATTCCTGTCGGCAGGTGGAGCTGTGGAGTGCAGAGGAACAGCTCCTCTGCCCTACCACACACGCCAGACAGGAATTGTACGAAGGGAAGAAACGCAATCGCAAGAGAAGCGATTGAAAGTGAGCACAGAGACAGATTGTGTGTGTGTGCATAAAATTAGTCGCCAACCCGCGACTGTGCACACACCACAGCAGATAAGAAACAGGAACGCGATCGCGAGAGGTGCGATCGCCAGACGTGACACAAGGTACAGCAAGGCGGAGCACGAGAGTAGCAAAGGCACAGCAAATAATACAATAAGGAAATACAGAAAATAACAAATGCTAGCTAACCGCGAACACCGCACTCATTCGCAACAGTGCACGCGGTTATGCGCGGTCTCCACGTGATAAGCACAATAGAGACAAGCACGCCTAAATAACCATTAACAGACAAACACGAAACAGAGAACGCGAGCGCTTGCTTAACGGTTACCTCACCGAGCCTACAGCAAGCGTTTCGAATCAGACAAGACAGACACACGAAAACAGGGACAAGCGAGAGATAGGATCCACAGCACTAGCGAAAAGTGGCTAGCGCGATCCAAGTACAGAGTAGCAGAACAGAAGGATCCCCAGCGCTAGCGAAAAGTGGCTAGCGCGATCCCAGAAGACAGAACAGAAGGATCCCCAGCGCTAGCAAAAAGTAGCTAGAGCGATCCCAGAAGACAGAACAGAAGGATCCCCAGCGCTAGCGAAAAGTAGCTAGCACGATCCCAGGAGACAGAACAGAAAGATCCAAACACATGGCAGACAGAACAGATGAGGTAGGCAGAAACAACCGCTGTTCCAACCTACACTCCAGACTCAATCAGAAGGATCCACAGCCGCTAACGCTAGGGCTTGTGCGATCCAAACACAAGACAGACGGAACAGGCAAAACAGATAATACAACCTGACTGGACTAGAAGGGGAGCCTAAAGCAACCCCCAGGAATTAACTATACTAGATAGCAATGGCTGACACTCCAGCAGTGTCCATCAGGAACAGACCATGGAAGGGAAATGTCCAGCAAAGCATTCTGGGAGCAGAATGCTTTTATAGTGCTAGTCATCAAAAGAAGGCAGGTAACGGATTTGCATGACTAATGTATGCAAATTCCTCAGCAACACAAGCTGCAGAACTGACAGAAAGTCTCTCTTAAAGAGACCTGCAGAATGCAGACGTGAACAGTGGTCAAAACGCTGCCTGTCTGCACAGGCAGCTGAGCAGATTCTCACAGGATCCCAGTCTTTTTCCAGCTGCCTCTGCATTAACGTCCTGGGCTAAGTATCTCTATTTTCACTATCACTCTCATCCTTCATGAACTTTATCTCTTAGGCTGCTCCTATTATCATTGTTTACAATTTGCAGTCCATGTTTTCAAATAGGTATACGATTGTTTTGCACTCAGCACTTTATTTTATGGATAAATTATATATATTTTTCACTATGCACCTTATGTAGATACTGAACCTGGGTTCTACCACTGGTGGGCTCTCATTTGTAGCCCACCAAGTTGGCATATATTTACTAGGAATTATTCCATTTATTCATGTGTATATCTATATACATAGATTATATGAATCATTGCAGCTGGTTTTTCAGGACAATGTGGTCTTTTTAATAGTTTTTATGCATTAAACTCCCTACTGTGTCAATTATCATACAGCTTTTTTGCAAAATAAAATTTGTTACATTGAGTATTGATTCAGAGTGGTGCTATATATATGGGCTTTCTTTCTCTACAATTATAGTCCTTCTTTTTGGGCCCAAGCACACTTTTTCTTTTTCCAGTGTTGCGGACATAACTCTATGTTAGTGACTTTAGCTATAAGATGATATAGAAAAGGGGATAAGCATCTCCACTCACCTCCTTACCGAATGAAACATTCACTGTATTGGTAGAATACACTAACACTTACATGCTTTTGGTACAGCCAGTTGGCACTGACACCTTAGGAGGTAGGTGTTATGATCACTTCTGCAGCATGTGCTGCTGGCAGCAGTTTTGCTGGAGACAAGCAGTTTTTGATTTCTTTGCGTGCATTTACTCGCATAGTTTTGCGTGCGCTTACACTGAGCGTTGATTCCATCTGCAGTCGCTCTGAAGTTAATGACAGGTTAATATGCTTTTGTGAAAACAAACATTGTCTGTTGCAATGGAATTGTATTCCTTTTCTTGCAGGCTGCATATCATTGTCTTCCTTTTCCTGCTCTCAGCCTGTGATTAATTACCATTCACCTGTGTGGGAATCTGCTTGTCTGCTCCCATTGGATGACCCCAGTATAAAGGACTGCTACCTGCAGTGCTCGATGGGCTATCATGGTCTCAGATTCAGTCTGTTACTCTGTCCGAGCCTCACCTCGTTCCTAGTCCGTGTGGACTGCGCTGACTCCTGCGAAGGGGTCAGCGAGTCCTCCTAGTCCTGCTCTTGTTATCAGAAATTGTTACTTTGCTTGTCATATTGTCAGAAATTGTTACTTACTCTTGCGTCATATATTGGTTCATCGCCGATATATACGCATACTAGCACGTTTGTTATTTTCCTTGTATTCGTGTTACGTTAATACATCAGTGTCGCTGGAAGCTATCCTGTGTTCAGTCAGTTAGCTTCCAGCACGTTTTGGTAGGTTGTGCGTATCATGATCACCCATGCTTAGTTAGCTCAGTTCTGCTCCTGTTACCTTGTGTGGATTGCGCTCACTTCTGCGTAGTGGTAGCGAATCCCTCCTAGTCCTGTTCCTGTTGCCTTGTGGGGATTGCACTCACTTCTGCGTGGAAGTAGTGAATCCCTCCTAGTCCTGTTCCTGTTACCTTGTGTGGATTGCGCTCACTTCTGCGTGGAAGTAGCGAATCCTTCTGAGTCCTGTTTCTTGTATTGTTCCAGTTCCTAGCTAGCGTTCCTTGCTTATGTCATATATCGGTTTATCGCCGATATATACATATGTCAGTCAGTCATTTGTAGCTTTATTGATAGCTGTAATCGTAATACGCTAGGAATATCGTATACATTGTATTTTAGTATTGTTGTGGCTGCTCGGATCTACGCCTGCTCTGTGCGCCACATCTCCTATGGGAATTTATCCTCTCCTCCACTAAACTGGGGATATCCTGGTTCCTGGTGCTAGCGTGTGTACCTTCTCCACGTCAGGATATACACTACGTGCTGACTGTGGAAGATATACCACTAAGCCTAACAGTAGGCTTCACTCACAAAAAATGTTGTTCTAAGTGCTTTATCTTATACTTAAAGGAAACTATAGACAATATAATAATAAAAGTTGTATACATACCTGGGGCCTCCTCCAGCCCCATGTGCACGGATCGCTCCCACGCCACCATCTTCAGCCTTCTCTATCACCGGTACCGCGTCCTGTAACTTTGGCCAGTTGCAGCAGCCGCCGGAGAGGTACGTAGAGAGCGCACTTTTCTTGCGCAGACTGGCCATGACTGGCCGAAGTTACGGGACCCGGTACCAGAGCTAGAGAAGGCTGAGGACGACAGCGTGGCAGTGAACGGCACGCACATGGGGCTGGAGGAAGCCCCAGGTATGTATAAAACTTTTATTTTATATCATCTGTGGTACACTTTAAGGGGAATCTGAAGTAAAAATAAACTATGATAACAATGAATTGTTTGTGTAGTACAGGCAGCTAAGAAATATAATAATAGTAGCAAAGATATGAGTCTCATATTGTTTTCAGTACAGGAAGAGTTAAGCAACTTCACTTGTTATCAGGTGCAGACTGTCCTGGGGGGACGGGAGTGAGGACTGGTCCCGGGCCACCTCTGCTCCTTGCATTATGGGCCGCAGTCGTCATTTCAAGAAGACCAGCCCAAGCCACCCGGCCTGCCGGCTTGCACTGCCCGCTCTACTCTTCATTTCTCTGGATGCAGCGTCCAGCCTCCTGAGTGCCAGAAGCCTGCTGCTATCGGGTTGTCATGGTGATGAAAGTGTGCGGACGCTTTATCCATGGACTCCATACATCCGCATGTCTCAACCTCACCTTGGTAACCTTACAGCAACACACTGCTCACGGGCGGTGCAGGCTGGACACAGGGGGAGTATGGAGCAGCCTAGGAGTTTTCTACAAATTGAAAAGCTCCGCCCCCTTCACCTCTGGAATTCTCTGTCAGCGCAGGCCAAAATCACACAGGTAGCGGAGGATTGCATGGCCTGAATCTCCTCTCTTTGCTCTGGGCGACTTCCAGTATCAGCATCATTTCACTGTCAACTACGTAAATGGCTGCACTTATGAAAGCAGCCATGGCCAGCCAGCACTCAGTGTTGTATGCACGCTGGAAGCATTAGTGGGGAAGAGAAGAAGGCTCAATCCTGGACTGCAGCTGCTGCTTTGCATCTGTAATAAGGTAGAATGGAGCCTTAAATTATTCTTAACTGTTTTTTTCTCAATTGTCCTTGCCCCACACAGCCAGCACCTAGATGCTCCCTCCCATCCCAGCTAGAACCCAGCACCTAGATGTAACTCCCACCCCAGCCATTACCTACCACCCAGAAACTAGATGCTACCTTCCAGCAACCCTAGTCAGCGTCTAGATGCCCCCTCAACCCACCTAGCACATAGGTGCTAACTCCTACCCACTCCAGATAGCACCTACCACCCAGCACTTAGATGCTACCTCCCATATACCCCAGACAGCATCTAGATGCTCCAACCCACTCCAGCCAGCACCTAGATGCTACCTCTTACCCACCCAAGGCAGCACCTAGCACCGGGGCCTAGATGTTCCCACCCCCCCAACCCAGCCAGCATCTAGATGCTCTCTCCCTCCCACTCCAGCCAGCACCCAGCGCCTAGATTCTCCCTCCCCCCACCCCAGCCAACACCTAGATGCTACCTCCCTCCCCAGCCAGCACCTGGCACCGGGGCCTAGATGCTCCCTCCTCCCCATTCCAGCCGGCACCTAGATGCTCTCTCCCTCTCACTGCAGCTAGCACCTAGGGCCTTGATCCTCCCTCCCCCTACCCCATTCAGCACCTAGATGTAACCTCCCACCCACCACAGCCAGCACCTGGCACCGGGGCCTAGATGCTCCCTCCTCCCCACCCCAGCCGGCACCTAGATGCTCTCTCCCTCTCACTGCAGCTAGCACCTAGGGCCTTGATCCTCCCTCCCCCTACCCCATTCAGCACCTAGATGTAACCTCCCACCCACCACAGCCAGCACCTGGCACCGGGGCCTAGATGCTCCCTCTCCCCACCCCAGCCAGCACCTTGATGCTCTTTCCCTCCCACTCCAGCTAGCACCCAGGGCCTTGATCCTCCCTCCCCCACCCCATCCAGCATCTAGATATAACCTCCCATCCACCACAGCCAGCACCTAGCACCCGGGACCTAGATTCTCCCACCCCAGTCAGTGCATAGATTCTCCCACCCCAGCCAGCGCATAGATGCTCCCACCCCAGCCAGCATATAGATAATCCCACCCCAGCCAGCGCCTAGATGCTCCCCCCCAGGCTATATTTAGATGCTCCCACCCCAGTCAGTGCCTAGATGCTGCCTCCCACCCCAATCAGCACCTAGATGCTATCTCCCACCCCAACCAGCACTTAGAAGCTCCCTCTCACCCACTTCAGCCAGCACCTAGAAGCTACCTCCCAGCCCCTCAGACAGCACCTAAAAACTACCTCACACCAACGCAAGCAAGCACCCAGCACCTAGATGCAATCTCGCACTGCAGCATGCACATAGATGCTACCTAACTCCCACCCACCCCAGCCAGCACCTAGATGCTACCTTCCCTCCCCAGTCAGCACCTAGATGCTACCTTCCCACCTAGCCAGCACCTACATGCTCCCTCATGCACACCCCAGCCAGCACCTAGATGCTACCTCCCACCTAGCCAGCACCTAGATGCTCCCTCACACACACCCCAGTCAGCACCTAGATGCTACCTTCCCACCTAGCCAGCACCTAGATGCTCCCTCACACACACCCCAGTCAGCACCTAGATGCTACCTCCCACCTAGCCAGCACCTAGATGCTCCCTCACACACACACCCCAGCCAGCACCTAGATGCTACCTCCCACCTAGCCAGCACCTAGATGCTCCCTCACACACACCCCAGTCAGCACCTAGATGCTACCTCCCACCTAGCCAGCACCTAGATGCTCCCTCACACACACCCCAGCCAGCACCTAGATGCTACCTCCCACCTAGCCAGCACCTAGATGCTCCCTCACACACACCCCAGCCAGCACCTAGATGCTACCTCCCACCTAGCCAGCACCTAGATGCTCCCTCACACACACCCCAGCCAGCACCTAGATGCTACCTCCCACCTAGCCAGCACCTAGATGCTCCCTCACACACACCCCAGCCAGCACCTAGATGCTACCTCCCACCTAGCCAGCACCTAGATGCTCCCTCACACACACCCCAGCCAGCACCTAGATGCTACCTCACACAAACTCCAGTGGTTAGATTTACTGTGGGGCACACAAAAACTGTCTTTGTCCCTGGGTGCTGAAAACCCTAGCTACACCTCTGCTCGTCCCTCTGCAACCTACTCACTATATGAAGGGGAGCACACAGGAAGGAAGGCCACTATAGGGAATAAAAGAGTGATGGTGGAAACCACCAGGGAGGCCATAAGTGGGAACACTAGACAACCAAGGGAGCCATATAAGGATGGGTGGCATGCATTTGGGCTGGGGCTACCATGTAAGGGTCTCTGGGTTGTGTTTTCCCCTCAGGCCAAAAGTTCCCAGTCCTACCCTGCTTGTTATCTATGCAAAAGAGTTTCTTTGACCTCTCAAACTAATTTGAATGAAACCAGAAAAAATCAGGTCTGATTGAGTATCCTGGCAAAAGTATTACATGCTAATATATGCAGATTACATAGTTTTGTAGAAACTGGTTATGTTTTTTATATTTTTGCTACTGATTAGGAAAGAGACATAAATCTAGATTGAGACCTTAGAAAGTGGAAATTAATCATTCTCCCCACTTACCTTTATGGTGTTCGCCCTGTATGGTGAATTGATCTAGTTTTTGTGACGAGCAATATTATCATTACGAGTTCCACTCACATTTCCACTTCCATACTATAGTTTAAGGCTCCTGTGTTCTCTTTGCATCTCGTAGGTAGAAAAAACAAAGTTTTGTTGAAGTAATATCTTTTAATGGCTAACTGATAGAGTTAATTTACGCAAGCTTTCTGGGATCTAGTCCCTTTGTTCAGGCGACTTTTTTGCTACTCTAATTTTACTATTAGAAACACTTGGCCTTCTACTTTACTATTTCCGCAAGCAATTATACTGAACTGGAAAAAAGCAGAGCCACCCTCACTGCAATATTGGAATAAATTAACGATTCCCTCCATCTATACAAAGCTGCCTATATAGTCAGAGGTTGTCCCAAAATATTTGGAAACCATGGACCAGCAACAAAGATACAAACTAAGTGCATATTAATATTGTATGTACATAGGTAACTTACATTGTGCTTCATTCCATATATTCCTGAATTGCACAGAAACCTTATACTAGTTAACAGGCATACTGTCTGAATACTGTTATGCTGTTGTTTTGTTACTCTGTAATATAAGGGGAAAAGTTTGGTCGAGAGGTATTCAGTGGGTGAATGTTAGAGAAGTGACGTGCATTGTGTTGTCTTGTATATGTTAAGTTATACATACACACCTGCATGTGGGTTAATCTGTGTTTTTGTTAAAGAGAACCCGAGGTGTGTTTAAAGAATGTTATCTGCATACAGAGGCTGGATCTGCCTATACAGTCCAGCCTCTGTTGCTATCCCAAACCCCACTAAGGTCCCCCTGCACTCTGCAATCCCTCATAAATCACAGCCATGCTGTGAGGCTGTGTTTACATCTGTAGTGTCAGTCTCAGCTGCTCCCTCGCCTCCTGCATAGCACCAGTCCCTGCCCCGTTCCTTCCCTCCAATCAGCAGGGAGGGAAGGGATGCAGGCGGGGACTGGAGTTCTGCAGGAGGCGGGGAGAGCAGCAGACTGACACTATAGAGATAAACACAGCCAGCTCTGACAAGCTGTTTGTCAGCAGCATGGCTGCGATTTATGAGGGATTGCAGAGTGCAGGGGGACCTTAGGGGGGTTTGGGATAGCAACAGAGGCTAGGCTGTATAGGCAGATCCAGCCTCTGTATGCAGATTAGAGATGGGCCGAACCTCCGATTTTAGGTTCGCGAACCGGGTTCGCGAACTTTCGCGTAACGTTCGGTTCGCGTTAAAGTTCGCGAACCGCAATAGACTTCAATGGGGATGCGAACTTTGAAAAAAAAATAATTATGCTGGCCACAAAACTGATGGAAAAGATGTTTCAAGGGGTCTAACACCTGGAGGGGGGCATGGCGGAGTGGGATACATGCCAAAAGTCCCGGGGAAATATCTGGATTTGACGCAAAGCAGCGTTTTAAGGGCAGAAATCACATTGAATGCTAAATGACAGGCCTAAAGTGCTTTAAAACATCTTGCATGTGTATACATCAATCAGGTAGTGTAATTAAGGTACTGCTTCACACTGACACACCAAACTCACCGTGTAACGCACCGCAAACAGCTGTTTGTATAGTGATGGCCGTGCTGGACTGGTGCGCACCATGGCGAGAGTGCAGGTTTTGGTGGCTTTACAGCCCATATGGTCGCCTGGCTGATGTAGCTGAATGACAGAACAGTGACTGTCCAGCTGATCAAATTTGGTCTGACCACAATGAAGCAACGACCTTATTATCTTTTGTGTGCCCCCCGAGACACTCATCTAGGCGCCGGTCATTGCTTCATTGTGATACGCAAGCCCCTTCACCACGGCAAGGTAATGATCACGAAGGGGAATGGGCGCATGTACATGCCTTTTCTTTTGTTGTTGCAGCTGCCCGCAGTGCAGCCAGAAAAATTAGGCAGTCATGTACACGCACCAGAAAAATTATTACAGCGGCCGCTGCTAGCAGCGGCCTAAAAAATTCAGCAATCCGCCTGGAGTCCCGGACCCTGTTGGTGGTGGCGGAGAAGGTAGTCAAGCGGCCTGCAGGCAGATATGCTGTGTGGAGGGACTGGGAGCGACTTAGTCTTCTTGGGGCAGGCCAGGCAGCCAGTCACACGGCGTGCAGGCAGAGATGCTGTGTGTGCGGGGACTGACTTAGTCTTGGGGCGGGCAGCAGCCCTCCGGGATCCATGCCTCATTCATTTTGATAAAGGTGAGGTACTTAACACTTTTGTGATTTAGGCGACCTCTCTTCTCTGTGACAATGCCTCCAGCTGCGCTGAAGGTCCTTTCTGACAGGACGCTTGCGGCAGGGCAGGAGAGAAGTTGGATGGCAAATTGGGACAGCTCTGGCCACAGGTCAAGCCTGCGCACCCAGTAGTTCAAGGGTTCCTCATCGCTGTTCACAGCAGTGTCTACATCCACACTTAAGGCCAGGTAGTCGGCTACCTGCCGGTCCAGGCGTTGGTGGAGGGTGGATCCGGAAGGGCTACGGCGAGGCGTTGGACTAAAGAACGTCCGCATGTCCGACATCACCATGAGATCGCTGGAGCGTCCTGTCTTTGACTGCGTGGACACGGGAGGAGGATTAGTGGCAGTGGTACCTTGCTGGCGTTGTGCTGTCACATCACCCTTAAAGGCATTGTAAAGCATAGTTGACAGCTGGTTCTGCATGTGCTGCATCCTTTCCACCTTCCGGTGAGTTGGTAACAGGTCCGCCACTTTGTGCCTGTACCGAGGGTCTAGTAGTGTGGCCACCCAGTACAGCTCATTCCCCTTGAGGTTTTTTATACGGGGGTCCCTCAACAGGCAGGACAGCATAAAAGACGACATCTGCACAAAGTCGGATCCAGTACCCTCCATCTCCTCTTGCTCTTCCTCAGTGACGTCACGTAAGTCAACCTCCTCCCCCCAGCCCCGAACAATACCACGGGAAGGTTGAGCAGCACAAGCCCCCTGCGACGCCTGCTGCGGGTGTTCTCCTGCCGCCGTCCCCTCCTCCTCCTCCTCCCCCAAAGAAACACCTTGCTCATCATCCTCTGAGTCTGACTCGTCTTCTGCACACGACTTCTCTTCTTCCTCCTCCTCCCCCCTCTGTGCTGTTGGAAACAGCTGGGTCTGATGAAAATTGGTCCCATGCCTGTTCCTGCCGTAACGGTTCCTGGTCACGCTCATTCACAGCTTCATCCGCCACTCTACGCACAGCACGCTCCAAGAAGTAAGCGTAGGGAATTAAGTCGCTGATGGTGCCCTCACTGCGGCTCACCAGGTTAGTCACCTCCTCAAACGGCCGCATGAGCCTGCATGCATTTTTCATCAGTGTCCAGTTGTCGGGCCAGAACATCCCCATCTTCCCAGACTGTTTCATTCTACTGTAGTTGTAGAGGTAGTGGGTGACGGCTTTCTTCTGTTCTAGCAGGCGGGAGAACATGAGCAGGGTCGAATTCCAGTGAGTCGGGCTTTCGCAAATGAGGCGTCTCACCGGCATGTTGTTTTTCCGCTGAATTTCTGCAAATCGTGCCATGGCTGTGTAAGACCGCCTCAAATGCCCACAGAACTTCCTGGCCTGCTTCAGGACATCCGCTAAGCCAGGGTACTTTGCCACAAATCTTTGAACAACTAGATTCATGACATGTGCCATGCAGGGTATGTGTGTCAGCTTCCCCATATGCAAAGCGGCAAGCAGATTGCTGCCGTTGTCGCACACCACGTTGCCTATCTCCAGGTGGTGCGGGGTCAGCCACTCATCCACCTGTTTCTTAAGAGCAGCCAGGAGAGATGCTCCAGTGTGACTCTCCGCTTTGAGACAAGACATGTCTAAGATGACGTGACACCGTCGTACCTGGCATGCAGCATAGGCCCTGCGGAGCTGGGGCTGTGTAGCTGGAGAGGAGAACTGCCACTCAGCCAAGGAGGAGGAGGACAGCGAAGAGCATGTAGCAGGAGGAGAGGAGGTGGCAGGAGGCCTGCCTGCAAACCGTGGAGGTGTCACAATTTGGTCCGCTGCGCCCTGCTTGCCATCGTTCACCACCAGGTTCACCCAATGGGCTGTGTACGTAATGTAGCGGCCCTGCCCGTGCTTGGCAGACCAGGCATCCGTGGTCAGGTGTACCCTTGACCCAACGCTCTTCGCAAGAGATGACACCACTTGCCTCTCAACTTCACGGTGCAGTTGGGGTATGGCCTTTCTCGAAAAATAAGTGCGGCCTGGCATCTTCCACTGCGGTGTTCCGATGGCCACAAATTTACGGAAGGCCTCAGAGTCCACCAGCTGGTATGGTAACAGCTGCCGAGCTAACAGTTCAGCCACGCCAGCTGTCAGACGCCGGGCAAGGGGGTGACTGGCCGAAAATTGGCTTCTTCCGCTCAAACATTTCCTTCACGGACACCTGACTGCTGCTGTGGGCAGAGGAGCAGGAACCGCTCAAGGGCAGAGGCGGAGTGGAGGAGGGTGCCTGTGAAGGTGCAAGGGAGAAAGCGGCAGAAGCAGATGATGCACCTGATGGAGGAAGAGGAGAAGGAGGGTGACTTTTCTTTTGTGTGCTGCTGCTGCTTTTGCTCAGGTGGCCATCCCATTGCTGTTTGTGCCTTTTCTCCAGGTGCCTTCGTAAGGCACTTGTCCCTACGTGAGTGTTGGCCTTTCCACGGCTCAATTTTTGTTGGCAGAGCGAACAGATGGCTTTGGTCCGATCTGAGGCACACACATTAAAAAATTTCCACACCGCTGAGCCACCCTGGGATGTGGGCACTATGGGGACCTCAGCAGCTGATGCTGAAGGGCAAGTTGGCTGGCTGTACATAGGTGGCGATACATGGTGCCGGACACTGCCACCAGCTGTTTCTGACGAAGAGCTGCCCCAGCTTCTTTCAGCAACTTCTCTCCTCCTACTACTCTCTGACTCCCCCTCTGAACTGCCCCCCTCTTCATCTCCTCTTTTGGGAACATACAGAGGATCCCTATCATCGTCATCATCGTAATCATCCTGCCCAGCTTCGCTTGCCTCAGACAAATCCAAACATGCACCATCAGTAGGTCCTTCATCCTCCTTACACGTTACATCCATAGTGTTGCCGGCTAACTCAAATATATGAGCTGGTGAAAATTCATCTGGCTGTAACAACAATGGCTGTGCATCAGTGATTTCAACACTAAATAATTATTGCGAAGTGTCAAATGCAGCGGAAGTGGTGCTAGTAGTAGCGCTGGTGGCTGAGCAAGATGAGGTGTTCTGTGTCGCTAAATACTCAACCACGTCCTGACAATCTTGGGAGGTGATGGGACATGCCTTCTTCCGAGCACTGTACTGTGGGCCAGGTCCACACGAAATTACATTTACACGACCTCGCGCAGACCTGCCGGGTGGCCTTCCTCTGGCTCTGGCACTACCTCTTCCTCTACCTGTTTTGTCCATATCGGGTATGCACGGAGTGGTATATCACACTGCGTGCACTCACGTAGGTAGGTGGGTTCACTTAACTGCACAGGTATGCGCACTGATGCGGTGGGTTCACTGAACACAACAGGTATGCAGTGGCGGGTTCACTGGACACAACAGGTATGCAGTGGCGGGTTCACTGAACACAACAGGTATGCAGTGGCGGGTTCACTGAACACAACTGGTATGCAGTGGCGGGTTCACTGAACAGTACAGGTATACAGTGGCGGGTTCACTGAACACAACAGGTATGCAGTGGCGGGTTCACTGAACAGGTATACAGTGGCGGGTTCACTGAACAGAACAGGTATACAGTGTCGGGTTCACTGAACACAACAGGTATGCAGTGGCGGGTTCACTGAACAGGTATGCAGTGGCGGGTTCACTGAACAGTACAGGTATACAGTGGCGGGTTCACTGAACACAACAGGTATGCAGTGGCAGGTTCACTGAACAGGTATACAGTGGCGGGTTCACTGAACAGAACAGGTATACAGTGGCGGGTTCACAGAACAGGTATGCAGTGGCAGGTTCACTGAACACAACAGGTATGCAGTGGCGGGTTCACTAAACAGGTATACAGTGGCGGGTCCACTGAACAGAACAGGTATGCAGTGACGGGTTCACTGAACACAACAGGTATGCAGTGGCAGGTTCACTGAACACAACAGGTATGCAGTGGCGGGTTCACTGAACAGGTATGCAGTGGCGAGTTCACTGAACAGTACAGGTATACAGTGGCGGGTTCACTGAACACAACAGGTATGCAGTGGCGGGTTCACTGAACATGTATGCAGTGGCGGGTTCACTGAACAGTACAGGTATACAGTGGCAGGTTCACTGAACAGAACAGGTATGCAGTGGCGGGTTCACTGAACACAACAGGTATGCAGTGGCGGGTTCACTGAACACAACAGGTATGCAGTGGCGGGTTCACTAAACAGGTATACAGTGGCGGGTCCACTGAACAGAACAGGTATGCAGTGACGGGTTCACTGAACACAACAGGTATGCAGTGGCAGGTTCACTGAACACAACAGGTATGCAGTGGCGGGTTCACTGAACAGGTATGCAGTGGCGAGTTCACTGAACAGTACAGGTATACAGTGGCGGGTTCACTGAACACAACAGGTATGCAGTGGCGGGTTCACTGAACATGTATGCAGTGGCGGGTTCACTGAACAGAACAGGTATACAGTGGCGGGTTCACTGAACAGTACATGTATACAGTGGCGGGTTCACTGAACACAACAGGTATGCAGTGGCGGGTTCACTGAACAGGTATACAGTGGCGGGTTCACTGAACAGAACAGGTATACAGTGGCGGGTTCACAGAACAAGTATGCAGTGGTGGGTTCACAGCACAGGTATGCAGTGGCAGGTTCACTGAACAGGTATGCAGTGATGGGTTCACAGCACAGGTATGCAGTGGCAGGTTCACTGAACAGGTATGCAGTGATGGGTTCACAGAACAGGTATGCAGTGGTGGGTTCACAGCACAGGTATGCAGTGGCAGGTTCACTGAACAGGTATGCAGTGATGGGTTCACAGCACAGGTATGCAGTGGCAGGTTCACTGAACAGGTATGCAGTGATGGGTTCACAGAACAGGTATGCAGTGGTGGGTTCACAGCACAGGTATGCAGTGGCAGGTTCACTGAACAGGTATGCAGTGGTGGGTTCACAGCACAGGTATGCAATGGCAAGTTCACTGAACAGGTATGCAGTGATGGGTTCACAGAACAGGTATGCAGTGGTGGGTTCACAGCACAGGTATGCAGTGGCAGGTTCACTGAACAGGTATGCAGTGATGGGTTCACAGAACAGGTATGCAGTGGTGGGTTCACAGCACAGGTATGCAGTGGCAGGTTCACTGAACAGGTATGCAGTGATGGGTTCACAGAACAGGTATGCAGTGGCAGGTTCACTGAACAGGTATGCAGTGGTGGGTTCACAGTACAGGTATGCAGTGGTGGGTTCACAGAACAGGTATGCAGCCAGCCAGGAACAAGTTAAGCCTAACTAATCTCTCCTTGAGAGACAGTCTGCAGCAGCTCGCCCTACTCTCACTAACATAGGCAGCACACGAGTGACCGTAATGGCCGCCGCTGCCTGCCTTATATGAGGGGGGGTGGGGCTCCAGGGGCTAGTGTAGCCTAATTGGCTACACTGGGCCTGCTGACTGTGATGTAGAGGGTCAAAGTTGACCCTCAAGGTGCATTATGGGGCGAACCGAACTTCCGCAAAGGTTCGCCAGCGGGACGCGAACGCGAACCACCAAAGTTTGCGTGGAACCGTTCGCCGCGAACCGTTCGGCCCATCTCTAATGCAGATAATATTCTTCAAACCCACCTCGGAATCTCTTTAAGGATTTATTATAAATGTTTCCACATTTATAAATGTTCCCACATGCAAAGCACACATTCTCTATAGTAAAAGTGGTTTTCTTTTTACTCTTGGCATCCTAGAGCCATCATTTTATGTCTCTCTTCCAATTCCTCACAAATGCATCCGCAGAAGCTTCAAGCACAACCACCTCTGCCTCACTGTAACAATCCTCTTTTGTAGATGTACAAATCCAGATGTACAGTAGGAGACAGGCTAATTTCACTGCTAAGGAAAAACCAATATAGAAAGGACTATATGGGTGGGCTGCATGGGAGATGTGAAAAAGAGCAGCCCTCGGTTTGGCTGAGTTACACCCAAACATACGACTACCCTCCTTCACTCCGCCCACCCAGTCAGCCCATCTAGATCTGCATTAGTGTTTCTTTTTTTTGTAAATTCTTTTTGACTTTTAATTTCATGTTAAAGAGAACCCGAGGTGGATTTGAAGAATATTATCTGCATACAGAGGCTGGATCTGCCTATACAGCCCAGCCTCTGTTGCTATCCCAAACCCCCCTAAGGTCTCCCTGCACTCTGCAATCCCTCATAAATCGCAGCCACGCTGCTGACAAACAGCTTGTCAGAGCTGGTTGTGTTTATCTCTATAGTGTCAGTCTGCTGCTCTCCCCGTCTCCTGCAGAACTCCAGTCCCCGCCTGCATCCCTTCCCTCCCTGCTGATTGGAGGGAAGGGATGGGGGCAGGGACCGGAGCTACGCAGGAGTCGGGGGAGCAGCTGAGACTGACACTACAGATGTAAACACAGCCTCACAGCATGGCTGTGATTTATGAGGGATTGCAGAGTGCAGAGGGACCTTAGTGGGGATTGGGATAGCAACAGAGGCTGGGCTGTATAGGCAGATCCAGCCTCTGTATGTAGATAACATTCTTTAAACACACCTCGGGTTCTCTTTAATGTATTTAGCATTGACTGACTTGATCAAATAATCGAGATATCTGCATCTTGAAGTATCACCGGCCCTTTCCATAGCTTATTTCTGATGCCTATTTCTTTTTGTTTAGTATGGAGTCGCACTCACTTGGCATCCATCAATCTCAGATGGTCAGGTGTGCAGATCAAATAGTCCCAGACACCATGGGACTTAGATAGTAGCAAGGAAAAAGGATGATCCGCACCACCTTCAAAGAAAGCTTGTTCTGTTTATTAGGATTAAAACATACACAATTTGAAAAATAACTATAAGGCAGGATTAGTTCTAGGCAGCATGATGATGGGCAGAAGCCCGAAACAGTGGACTGTCCTGCCTTATAGTTCTTTTTAAAATTTTGTATGTTTTCATCCTAATAAACAGAACAAGCTTTCTTTGAAGGTGGTGCGGATCATCCTTTTTCCTTGCTACTATTTTTTTTTTGTTTGTCATTGGCCTGCTTGGGGGCTGCCATTTTTCCTGAGAAAGTCAACATTTTACATTGTACAGGAAGATGTGCAATAAAACGCAAACTCGAGCACGCTGCAGCAAAAACAATGAGACAATTGAGGGGCAAATAGCTCTGGACATCTGGAGGCAATTTGTGTGCCCTAAGCTCAGGGTAAAGGCCTACCAAGCTGCTCCCCTCTCTGACACTGCACCCTGGGTGGTCAGCTGCCTCGCCTGACCCTAGAAACGGACCAGATTCTAATCCATTTGATACATAAACATTTTTATAAAGGTGCTGTTGTTCTATGTACTGTATAATGGGAGTCTTTAGAAGGATTTTTACGTTGCTTTTTTGTCATATTTTTTGTCATAATTTTTTTTTGATACAAAAGATCACAATTCAACCAACCAGAACACAAGATATACTATTCCAAAATTAAACCATAATAAAAACAAGCAAAAACAAAATAAAAATACCCAACTGAACCTCCCCCCTCCTACCAAATCCTCCCATCATGAAAACCTGCCCCACCGGAATCTACAATCTCTTTGTATTCTTCAGAATCCATAAATTCAGTCTGTTCCATCCATTTCTGAACAAAAACTTTCCCACCTATTCATTTGTAAAGCAATTTGTTCTTCTGCATATTTTATTATAATCACATAATAAAGGAAGACCTGGGCAACTCCAATTAACTGGAATAAAACTTTTGGCTGCAATAAGCAGTTGAGGCAGCAGGGATTTTTTTATATCTACCAATAGACATAGAAGAATTGAGCAAAAGCACCTCCAATGTGTCATTTGTAATCTGATGGATAACTACCCTATTAATGTTCAAAATAATTCCCTCCTAAAATGCTATTAACTGTGGACAACCCCAAAATATGTGCAATCCCCCTACAAAGGATGTACCTTTTTTTTTCTTTGCTTTTATATGCATTAGGTGGTGTATGTGCAAAAAGGGTGCCAAGGATATTTGGGCTCCTGTAAGTTTCCTGATATTCTGCTATTTCAGTGCAAATGACGATAGTAAAATATGGGGAAAAAACACTGATATTTTACTACAGCTAAATACAACCCTATTCTCATACTGAATCCTCCCACTACCGATGCCTAACCTTACTCAGCCTCCACTGCCAATCTGCGTGACCACCCCCCCCCCCCCCCCCAACAAAACAAAACGAAAAACACAATTTTTAAGCGCCACCATAGACGCCCATAGTAAATAATTGGTACTAGGGGAAACTTGGGCACATAAGTCGCCCAATAAATACCGTGCTCCCAGCACCCCAATTTACTCCCATTGCCGATATTTTCTATGGCTGCCTAAGGGGCGCCCAGAAGTCTGGCACTAGTGTGCGCCCAAATTTCCCGTCCCCATTAGGTGGTAGGAACGAGCATGTGAGATTTGAAAATGTAATCGCTCAGTAAATGTAAATGCTTTCTCACCAAATGATCCATGGAGGGTCAAGGGGCTGGAAAGGTGGGGAAATTTCATCAGGAAGCATAGAACAGGCATTTATTTTGCTCAAAGCATGCACAAAAACCCAGCAGCCAATCAGCATGGTTTTATTTCAAAACTTTTTTTTATTCTGATTCAAGGTGCACAGTAAGAAGACAACTGTACATAAGAAGACACTTCCTGCACTAGTGCGGACCCTACATAATGACAGGCTCGCTAATGAACCCACAGACTCTTTTCTTAAGATGTTAGCGCTCACATTGTGCTATAATTGTTGTCTCAAATACTAACAATAACAATCCTCCATCCACAAATTGCTCTCCTGACAAAGAGGTAAAATGTGCGCTATTGCCTGTACATTTGTGCCCTTATTCTTTAAAGCTTATGAATGCGGGGCAACCACTTTCACACATTAATACCTTGTTCCAGACGGAAGATCCGCACTCAGCGTTTCAAGCTGTTCGCTACAAATTACCCCGGTATTAACTGCCCATTTTGATCCTGACAATATTTTATTTTTCTTTCTGTACTCTTCCATACGTTTGGCACGGATCTGACAAATGTCTGGCTGTCACATCAATACGGTGGAGAAATATAAATGTACAGATATAACACATTACAAATGACCTGCTCTTTGTGATAGGTTACAAAACAGCATCTTGCAGCCTATATATCTAAGCTCCGGGCACACACAAAAAAAGGGAGCAATTTCAGTCTCCTTACTAATGCCGAGACTACAATGGTTCAAAGGAAAAACTATAATTTGTGGTGGGGTTTGTTTGTCAGCGATGATGAGCACGTGTAGCCGGCAAACAACACATTTCGCCAAAGGCACAGGTTGATTTTTTCTTCCTCCTGCAGGAACCTGCTGTATTGACTTATGTGTTTGTACAATGCAAAAGCTGTATAACAGACATCCACTTTATGTTTTGTACTAACACACTTCAGATTATTACCTTACTGACTACACAAGGGATACATCAGCAACATCTGACAGATACAGGAAGAAACAAATGATAGCTATAAGAATCTTCTTTTTTTCATGTTTTGCCTTAAGCAGACATGCCACAAACAGGCAATATTAACCGATGATCACGAAAACACATACACATTTTATATACATATATATATATATATATATATATATATATATATGGTTTGCAAAAGTATTCAGCCTCCTTGAAGTTTTCCACATTTTGTCACTTTTGTCACATTACTGCCACAGACATGAATCAATTTTATTGGAATTCCACGTGAAAGACCAATACAAAGTGGTGTACACATGCAAAGTAGAACAGAAATCATACATGATTCCAAACATTTTTTACAAATCAATAACTGCAAAGTGGGGTATGCGTAATTATTCAGCCCCCAAAGCCACACTCTGCAGTGGAAGATACCAGGCCGCAATTATTTCTCAAAAAAGGTGATACCCAAACTGTACCGTGATGTTGAAAGGCAAGTGGTGCCATCTCTTGCACACAGTGTTGGGTCAAGGGTCCACCTGACCACGTGGTCTGCAAAGCATGGTCAGGCCTGCCCGAAGACTAAGTCAGTCCCCACACACAGCATCTCTGCCTGCACGCCGTGTGACTGCCTGCCCCAAGACTAAGTCGGTCCTCACACAGCATCTCTGCCTGCAGGCCGCTTGACTGCCTTCTCCGCCACCACCAACAGGGTCCAGGACTCCAGGCGGATTTCTGAATTTTTAAGGCTACTGCTAGAAGCGGCCGCTATAATAATTTTTCTGGTGCGTGTACATGCCTGCCTAATTTTTCTGGCTGCACTGCAGCTACAACAACAAAACAAAAGGCATGCACATGTGTCAATTCCCCTTCGTGATCGGTACCTTGCCGCGGTGAAGGGGTTTGTGTATCACAATGAAGCAATGACCACAGGCGGCGGCTATATGAGTGTCTGGGGAAGGGGGGTACACCCAAGATAATAAGGTCATTGTTTCATTGGGGACAGACCAAATTCGATCAGCTGGACGGACAGTCACTGTTGTTCTGTCATTAAGCTACCTCAGCCCAGCGATCATATGGCCTTGAAAACCGCTATCGCCTGCACTCTGGCCATGGTGCGCACCAGTCCAGCACGGCCATCACAACACAAACAGCTGTTTGCGGTGGGTTACACAGTGAGTTTGGTGTGTCAGTGTGAAGCAGTACACTAATTACACTACCTGATTGATGTACAGTATACACATGCAAGATGTTTTAAAGCACTTTAGCCCTCCAATTTAGCAGGCAATGTGATTTCTGCCCTTAAAACGCTGCTGTGCATCAAATCCGGATTTTTCCCTGGGACTTTTGGCATGTATCCCACTCCGCCATGCCCTCCTCCAGGTGTTAGACCCCTTGAAACATGTTTTCCATCACTTTTGTGGCCAGCATAAATGTTTCTAGTTTTCAAAGTTCGTTTCCCCCATTGAAGTCTATAGAGGTTCGTGAAAGTTTGCGCGAACCAAACTTTTGCGGAAGTTCGCGTTTGAGGTTCGCAAAACGAAGATCGGAAGTTCGAGCCATCTCTACTAAGGGAGAGACCTATGGTGGAATCGAAAAGTCTTCTTTAATACCTCTACAGGGTCTGGGATGAGAACGGGGTGCATAATTACCCATTACCTATTCCAACAAATAGTCAAATATATTTATATTAAGTAAACACATAATATCATGAGAAATCGTTTAATGGAAATTGGCTTCTCCTAAAAAAATAAAACAAAAACACATTTGTTATTTGTCCTTCACTACACGTTTTAGAAACAGCCCAATTGTTGTAAACCTCTGCGATATTCTTAAAATGTTAACGTGAAGTGCTGCTGTTGCACCATCTGCTTTGCTGCAATACTGAAAAAGGAGTTCTGGCATAAGCATTTTTAAATCTCCTGCTGGGGCTTCCCATAGATCCATTTATCTGGACTTCTGAGGTGCTTCATGAACAGGATTCTCATTGATCAGATCAGTAGGCTAGGAGGAGCCTCAACAGAATTCAAAGATGCTTTATGCCAGAGTCCACTTCTCTGTACTCTGTTGCTATATAAAACATCCAGGTACCCCAGGCAAAAGCATTCTCCTTCTAAAGTTTCCTGCTGGTCCATTGAATTGATCAATGGGCATTCTTCCTAACTCTCATTGGACATTTCAATAGACTAGTAAGAACCCCTGCAATATTTATAACGTGTGCAATGGCAAAAATGGACACCAGTGCTGTAGGTAGTCAATGTTTACAATAAAAAAGGTGTAATTACATGCCCAGGTCTTCTTTTGTTCTGGCTCCATTCCTTCATCTTCACATGGCTACATTCATGGGTCATATCCCAGATATGCCGGCTGTTCGTGCATCCAGGTGCCAGGCTTCAAACCCAAACCCTCCACACATACGGCCACTTCTTTGTCTTCTGCATTGATGCTAGGGGTGGAATAGAAAGTTCCCCAAAGACCTGATGATTATGGCTATTTTTTTTAAGTTTGACACATGCAATGACATCACTGTGGATTTGCTAGGATCATGCCACAGGAGACATGCAATTAATGTAGGGACCATTGTGGTTTCCAGGGACAGGAGAGGAATGGGGGTGCAATGCAACAGAGAATAAAAAAATGCATTTGATTCCGTAGCAGGAAAAAAGGGCGGCGGCAGAGGGTGGAGGAAAAGGGCGCCTCCATAGACTTTAATGCAATTATTGTTAATACGGCGAAATAAGCAGAAAAAAGGGCGCTGTGATAAATATCGTTAACAACATTAGCACATTATAGTTTTTTAAGTATGTTATCGTTTTAGAAGCTTGCAACGTTATAGTTTTTGTCATATTATTTTGTTGATATTTAAAAATGTTATGTTATCAAAGATATATCATCATTATCAGGGATGCTCAGGTAGTGCTTTTTATTACCCGCCCGGATCCGGATCCGGGTACCCAGATATCCGGATCCGGATATCCGGATCCGACCTTGCGGATATCCGGATCCGATCCAGATATCCGACCAAATTACCCGCGGGTACCCGACCTATTCGGGTATCCGGATAGAAAACCCGGAAGTGCCCTTTAAATAGCTTTAAAATGGTTTTTAGGGTAAATGATGCATGTAGCATCATGTTTTTTTTAAAGGGAAATACTAATTAATTATTTGGTAAACATAAAATGAAAAAAAAAAACTGTCAATTTACATCAGGACTAGCTTCCAGACAGCGGTCGTGCAGCCCACATTGTGTCTAAAGTCCGATCGCACAACTGGGACATGGCAGTTTTCAGCTCTGACATCGCCAAAAAATTAAAGCTATTGTAGTGGGCTAGTGGCGTAATAGCTGGTGGCAGGCTATTGTATTTGTAGTGGCGTAATAGCTGGTGGCAGCAGACGATGCAGTTTAGTGTGGACCCTGGTGTTGGTGGGTACCACAGACAGGATAAGTAGGTCGATGCAGCTGTTGGAGTGGCGTAATAGCTGGTGGCAGCAGAAGAAATAGTTGTGTGGACCCTGGTGTTGGTGGGTACCACAGACAGGAGCAGCAGGAGCAGCAGGATGAGTAGGTCGATGCAGCTTTTGGAGTGGCGTAGTAGCTGGTGGCAGCAGAATAAATACTTGTGTGGACCCTGGTGTTGGTGGGTACCACAGACAGGAGCAGCAGGATGAGTAGGTCGATGCAGCTGTTGAAGTGGCGTAGTAGCTGGTGGCAGCAGAATAAATAGTTGTGTGGACCCTGGTGTTGGTGGGTACCACAGACAGGAGCAGCAGGAGCAGCAGGATGAGTAGGTCGATGCAGCTGTTGGAGTGGCGTAGTAGCTGGTGGCAGCAGAATAAATAGTTGTGTGGACCCTGGTGTTGGTGGGTACCACAGACAGGAGCAGCAGGAGCAGCAGGATGAGTAGGTCGATGCAGCTGTTGGAGTGGCGTAGTAGCTGGTGGCAGCAGAATAAATAGTTGTGTGGACCCTGGTGTTGGTGGGTACCACAGACAGGAGCAGCAGGAGCAGCAGGATGAGTAGGTTGATGCAGCTGTTGGAGTGGCGTAGTAGCTGGTGGCAGCAGAAGAAATAGTTGTGTGGACCCTGGTGTTGGTGGGTACCAAAGACAGGAGCAGCAGGATGAGTAGGTTGATGCAGCCTCCCCCCCCCACAACTCGGACAGCACAGACACATCCCAAAAAAATTACACATTAATAGTGTTTAGATTATAGTTCACCATGGCACTTGTAGGTACCATGGCAAGTTCAAAAATTAGAAGAGTTTCCAGTCAGGAAGCGGTCATACTGCCACAGTTGGGGCCTCCCCACAACTCGTACAGCACAGACACATCCAAAAAAAAATTACACATTAATAGTGTTTAAATTGGCATGTAGTGTGTTGGTAGTGTACCACAGCTGTCAAAAAATTTTGAAGCAGGCTTATGCGGAGCCTGGAGGTTGTGGTGGTAAAGGGTGGTAGTAAGGCAAGCATAGTGCGATTTCCAGCCGCTTCATTTCCCCCTCTTGCCAACAACAGGGGCCAGGAATTCCCCGACCACCCAAGCCTGGTTTATTTTATGAAACGTCAGTCTGTACACAGACTGGGTGGACAGGTGAGAACGCTTCTCTGTTACCACACCACCGGCCATGCTGAAGCACCTTTCGGACAGCACGCCTGAAGGGGGGGCAAGCAAGGATTTCCAGGGCGTACTGAGCCAGCTCACTCCAAATTTACAGGTGCTGGACCCAGTAATCAAAGGGGTCCACAGTAGTGTCGCTGTCAAGGCTACTGTAGGACCCCATATAGTCTGCCACCATCCGGGTCAGGTGCTGGTTCTGGCTTTGAGAGCCAAATGCTGTTGCTGCATGCACCTCCCCACTCGGCAGCTGTACCGGCGTGGCGTACAGCTCCTTTGTGAGAGACAGCAGGTTTGATGGGCGCCTGCTGCTGATGGACACAGGCACCTGCTGCTGTGCTGGCTGGACTGTGACAGTAGGGGGGGGGGGAGTCTGGGGGAAGGCTTCCTCCAAGCGCCGAACCAGGGACCACTGCAACTCCCTCATTTGGCGCTCAGGGTCTCCTCCTGCTGCAGGCAGGAACTGATGCAGCTTCCCCTTCAACCGTGGGTCCAGCATCAGGGTGATCCACATGTCCTCCCGACCACGCATCTCTTTGACCCTTGGGTCCCTGAGCAGGCACTGCAACATGTGCGCTGCCATGGGGAAGAGGGCTGCCATATCTGCTGGCACATTATCTTCATAAGTGCTGTCGTCCTCTTCTTCCTCAAACTCCCCCTGCTCTCTCCACCCCTGCACCACTGCAGCTGCACTTGGCAGTGACTCCTGATCCTCACGGTCAGGGACCTCCAACTCCTCCAACTCCAAGTCCTCAACCTCCTCCTCCTCCTCCTGCTGCACAGAGGTGGACTGCGCAGGTGCCTGCTGCTCCTGCTGGATCAAGTCTCTCTCTCCCACTTGAATCAGACCATCCAGGGTCTTGTGCAGCATGCACACCATGGTCACCCACTGACAAACTGATGCCCGGTCCCGGCTGACGAAGTCGGTGGCCCCCAGGAAGGGTGCCAGGACCATGCACACCAGCTGCATTTTTCTCCATTCAGCAATCCGTATCATCTCCGGGAGGTGGCTGCTGGTGCTGCTCCTGTACATGGTGGTGGCATCGGCGGTGGCTTTGGCCAAGTAGTGGTTGACAAGCCTGCCTCTGCTCAACCAGACGTTCCAACATGGCCAGGGTGGAATTCCACCGTGTTGGAACGTCAATAATCAGACGGTGCCGTGGCAGGTTCAGCTCCAGCTGCACAGCTTCCAGGGCCGATGAGGCACCACCCGATCGGTGGAAATAACCCACTGTTTTGCGAGCAGCTTTTAAAAGTGGCTCCATCCCCTGGTAGGTGCTCAAAAATTTCTGAACCACCAGGTTCAGGACGTGGGCCAGACAGGGGATGTGGGTGAGGTCTCCCCGACGGATGGCAGCAACAAGGTTGGCCCCATTATCGGACACCACCTCTCCGACTCTGAGGCCTCTGGGGGTCAGCCAACGCCTCTCCTGCTCCTTGAGTTTGTCCTGGACGTGCTCGCCCAGGCTGACCATCTCCAGCAGCACTTGGCAGTGGCGGGCCTTCACACTGCTGCTGCTGAGGCGGGGGCGTTTGGCGGCGGAGGGTGTGCCGGAAGGTGAAAGCAGCAGAGGAACTTGCTGCACTTCCCCTGACCTACTGCTGGGTGGCACCACCCACTGGCTTGATGATGCCGCTGTCCCCTCCTCACCCACTTCCACCAAACTGACCCAGCGTGCGGTGAAGGACAAATAGTGGCCTGCCCCGAACAGGCTGCTCCACGAGTCCGTAGTCACATGGACCCGCTCACCCACCGATTGATCAAGTCCACGTTCCACATTGGCCTTTGCGAAGTGGTGTAGTGCTGGCATGGCCATCCGTGAGAAATAGTGCCGGCTGGGGACAGGCCAATCCGGCGCTGCGCACTGCAGGAGTGCACGCATGTCGCTCCCCTCCTGCACAAAGGAGTACGGGAGGAGCTGGGAGGCCATGGCCCGTGTAAGCAGGCCGTTGAGCAGGCAGATCCGACGGCTGCTGGGAGGCTGAACCCTGATAGCAAACGCCTCGGTCAGCAGGGTCTGGTGTCGCTTCTGGCTTGCATGGGAAGCCAAGGAGGGAGCAGAGGAGACCACTGAGGACTGGCTGCCTGAACAGGCCTCAGTGTCGGTAGGAGTGGAAAAGGGGGTTCCAGTGGTGGTTTGGGGTGGAAAACTGACAGTGCCAGCTTCCTTCAGCCTCAAGAACTCCTCATGCTACTTGTGATGTTTACCAGCCAGGTGTTTTATTAAGCTGGAGGTGCCATAGGTGGCGGGGGTGCTACCTCTGCTCAACTTCACCAGGCACCCCTTACAGGTGACAAACTTGCTGTCCAGTGACGGCAGATTAATATAATTCCAGATGTGGGATAAAAATGTCCCCTTACGCCCTGCTGATGTTACTTTTGTTGCTGCGGGGGTTGGGGCCTGGGGTTGAGTGGTGCGGCTGGTGGTAGCGGCAGAAGATAAAGCAGCAGGCTGTTGCTCACTGCTGCTCCTGCCAATTTCAGAGATCATGATCCTCCGTGTCAGACCCACCGACATATCCTCCTCCTCAGACTCAGAGGAGCTAACATGCCCCTCCTGTGGTTGGTGGTAGTCTCTGTCCTTCACCTCATCATCATAATCATCGCCAGACTCCCCCTCCTCAAACAACTGATGGGATGTTGTGGACGCCAACTCCTCTTCTGCTGAGTCTGACACATCGGGCAAGGAGTAGGACCCCTCCCCAACAACCACCGTCACCATCTGTGACTCAGCCATAAATCCCATTTGGGAAAGAATATCCCCCTCAACCTCTGTGGTAACAGGCCTGATTGTGCTCGTGGGGTCTGGACTCAACAACTCAGCAGCACTTGAGGGTAGGCTGCCTGCTGGGGTCGACATGACCGACGACGAGTCCCCATGCACTGCTGCTGGGTGGCTGCTGCTGCTCCTGCGAACAGGAGTGGTGGTGGGGTGGAGCTCTCTGTTGCAAAGCTGCTGGTGCCCTGCTCATCCAACATTAGCTGCATCACAGGCTCGGCGTCTTTCTCCTCCAATTTGCGCTGCCTACCCGGAACAGGAGATTTGGGCGCATGAGACAAGTGGACAAAAATAGCGCCCCATTCACTCCCATTATAAATATCGTTTAATGGGAGCCGAACAGGGAAAAAAAGGCGCCGGAGATTATTAACGTTTTACAAACGGCGCCGGGAGATTTTTAAGGTTTTATAACTGTGCTTGTGATGATTTAACTTTACAAAATGAGCCCGTGATGAATAATGTTTATAAAGATACTAAACATATGTATCCTGTTTAGTTAAAACAATATTTAACATTTTAACCCTTACTGTTTGTAAAACATTATTATTCACAAAATAAAGCGATCAGTACAATAACGTAAATTGTAATATATTTTTTACAATCACTATTTGTAAAACATTTCTAAAACATTATTATCCACCCAAAAAAATTATTTACATTTTTTTATTTAATTTTTTTCTTTATTAATGTTTGTAAAACATTATTATCCATAGGGGGTCTTAGGTTTAGGCACCACCAGGGGGGTCTTAGGTTTAGGCACCACCAGGGGGGTCTTAGGTTTAGGCACCACCAGGGGGTCTAGGGGTTAGGGATAGGTACAGGGAGGGTTCTGTGTGAGAGTAGGGTTAGGTATAGTTTTAGTACAATTTTAATTATACTAATCAACAGTTATTATGAATGTACTTATAGTAATATCATTGTTATAAACAATATTTTCACATTTCATTATAATAATAAACGATAAATCAAGATTATCCATAACAATATATAATTATAATGTTTACACAAATATTACTGTTTTTTTAACAAACGTAATTATAAGTTTCAGTTTAGAAACAGGGAACATTAACGTTTTAAGAATTGCCGTTTTCATACACATTATTTAATGATTTATAAATTCTTAAAACACTATTTGTAAATGAAATTCTACACAATATTTTTATAAATGATAATACTGCTTATAGTTTACACCACGCGCCCTTTTTTCCAGACGCCCTTTTTTGATGTACGCCGCCTACCCTGCTGAAAAACTGAGGCTACGCGCTGCTGCGCCGCTGCAGCGTGACTCCCGCTATCAGCTTGGCGCCTAGTGCGTCCACGGCCAGTGGCTACCGGCTGAATGGGCAGTATGGCAGAACTGCTGGCGGTGACGGTGCCAGCAATATTCCCTCTCTTTTTGCCTTTGATGGCCTTCCCCCGGCTGCCAGTGCCAGCAGACATACTGCACGTATGATGGATGTGGGGTACTTTTTTGAAATTGGGGGGTGATACAGACAAAGCACAGTAGAACGCAGTGTGCACACTAACAGACGGTCTGTCACACTGACACTCAAGATCAAGAAGACACAGCAGAAATTCAGTAGTCACTCACACACAGACAGTACTAGTCTAACACAACTAGCACTGACTGCAGTACTGAACTATACAATATACAATTACACACTACACAGTAATCCTCCAACTGTGTAGCTAAGGCAGCACCAGCACTGGCCTATGAGCACAAACAGCAGCACACTAAGACACAGAATAGCAGAGCTGCTGCCTGCAAGCTGCAGCAGCAGAGACTGTCACAGCTCACACAGACAGCACAGACTGACACACTAACTAACTACAACAATATAAAACACTACTAGCTACACTACAATAGACAACAGTGTTATATACAGCAGGTGTTGGTGTTCAAAAACGCTGGATTGATCACTGGGATACTGCACTTGCTTAGCCAAACACACTGGACAAACTATCTCAGTGGTAGTCACAAGCAAGGACAAGATTCTCATAATGGCCGCCTCCTTATATACAGGAGGGACTGGCCAAGCTTCCCCTCTGTGATTGGTTGCTTGGTTGCTAGGGCTTCTGCTGGGAGCCCTCTGATTGGCTGAATGACATCATTCCCTTTAGTTACACTATCCGGATCCGGATAGTAGAACGGATATCCACGGGTATCCGCGGGTATCCGGATTATGCGGCAAGATATCCGGATAGAGCTATCCGGATAGTGGCCCAGGTATACCGTAAACATGGTCGGATACCCGGGTTAACCCGGGTACCCGGGATCCGAATGAGCAACCCTGATCATTACTATGTGTAAAAGGGTGTTTCTGCAGAGGGAGTGGTTAGGGTAAGGCACCACCAGGGGGTGGTTAGGGTTAGGCACCACCAGGAAAGTGGTTAGTTTTAGGCACCAACAGGGGAGGATTCTGTGTGAGGGTAGGGTTGGGTTAAGCTGTATTGTTGAATTACGTAACAATATTTAACGTTAATATCTTTTCGTTATTATTTCTCATATGTTTTTTACAACAGTATTTATCATTAACAAAGCTTGACAACGATGTTTATCGTTATCAGATTTTGTTAATAACTGGCGCCATTTAGTTATCAACTCGGGCTCTTTTTTCATGCACGCTTTGATTCAAAGACATTTTAAGAACCAGCACCACCAAAGGTGGATGGGTGGATGTCAAGTTTGACTTTTACGAGCAAAGCCAAAACTCAAATTTCAAATAGCAATTATATCGAAACAAGTTCTATATGCCCCCCGCCCCAGCACTCTATACATAACGATTGATATGGCCCACCAAAACCTGCCAAGGACAACCACAGTGCCAGAGGTGCAAGAAGGGAATGGGGAGCAGTTTGTTGATGATTATCACTATTCAAAGTATCTATAGTAGTGATTATTGTGAGCACAGGACCAATAGAGAGCTAATACTACAGTTAAGGGAGGGCCCGTTGGAGCCCCTCTGGCCCAAGGGCCCTGATGCAGCCTCTACCTCTGCACCCCCTTTTGCTACGCCCCTGGTAACATCTGATTATGTACATTTTGCAGCATATTTTTAATTGGACAGATGCATGGCACAAGTTACTCTAGGTTTTCCTGGCAAACAGTGCTAAATAATAGGACGCACTGGAATAATCTTAAATTTAAGTCAATATCTCTCATCTTCTCTACATTCAGAGAGAACCGAAATCACTGAGAATATACTGTACTCACCATCCCTCAACCTACAAAACCCACAGATGAAGTTGTTGGAGGTTGATGCATCTTCGTCCCCTTGTGTGAAGGAAGCGCATTTGATTGACCCAATTCCATTTGCATACAATTCGCATTAAACTTCTCAGAATTCTTAGAAAACATTTACCAACTCTGGACTTACTGATAATTAAGATTTGTGGTTTTTGCTTCAGGCAGTCTCTGAATTGCTAGTCGTTTATCACATGCTTTATTTATATTACCAGAGTACAATTCAGATGTGTCTTATAGAGGAACTTTTGGATGACAGCAGGGGAGCCTCTAGGCATAGGAGGTACAGGCCATTGCCTGGAGTGCCATTGGTCCTAGGGGCGCCATGTTGCTGAATTAAGCCACGCCCCCTGGACTAAGCCACGCCCCTGCCTAAGCCCCACCCCACGGGTATTCTGTTACTTGCGTCTAATGCATCTGCTTAGCGTAAGTTGCAGGCAGCTGTCACTGTGTCCCTCTGTGCCTTGTACATCCTTTATCCCCCCATTGTGCCTCCTTCTGTCTCCTTTTGCCTCCTTCAGTCCCTTGTGCCATGTCTGACCCCGTTTGTCATTCTGTATCACTTTATGCCTCCTGTCTCCCTCTGTGCCTCCTTCTGTCTCCATTTGCCTCCTTCAGTCCCCCTGTGCCATCTCTGCCTCTTTCTGTCCCCCTGTGCCTCCTTATGTCCCCTTGTGCCTTTCTTTGCCCCCCTGTGCTAACTCTGCCCCCCTATTCCTCCTTCAGTCCCACTCTGCCTCCTTCTCTCCTCAAGTGCCTCCTTCTGTCTCTCTTTGTGCCTCATTCTGTCTCCATGTGCCCCTTCAGTCCCCATGTGCCACCTCTATCCCCTGCGCCTTCCTCTGTCCCCCTGTGTCTCCTTCTGTGCCCCTTTGTGCCTTCTTCTGTCTCTCTGTGGCTCTGTCTGTCCCCCTTTGCCCCCTTCTGTCTCCCTGTGCCTCCTTACATCCCCTTCTACCTTCTTCTATCACCCTTTTGTGGCTCCTTCTGTCTCCCTTTGTGCATCCTTCTGTTCCCCTCTGTGCCTCCTACTGTCTCCCTGTGCCTCCTTTTGGCCCCTTTGTGGTTTTTTTCGGTCCCCCATCGTGCCTCCTCCTTTCCCCATTTGTGCCTCCTCCTCTCCCCTGTGTGCCTCCTTCAGTCCCCCTGTGCCTCCTTCTCTCCTCCTGTGCCTCCCTTTGTCCTCCTTTGTGCCTCAATTTGTCCCCTATTTTGCTTCCTTCTGCCCCCCTTCGTGTCTCCTTCTGCCCCACTTTGTGCCTCCTTCAGTCCCCCTGTGCCTTCCACTGTCCTTTTTTGTGCCTCTTTCTGGCCCTCATGCCTTCTTCTGTCCCCTTGTACCACCCACTGCCCCTCTGTGGACCTCCTTCTGTTCTCCTTTGTGTCTCATTCTGTCCCCCATTGTGCCTCCTTTTGTTGCCAATTGTGCCTCCTTGTGTCCCCCTGTGTGCCTCCTTCTGTCCTCCTGTGCCTCCTTTATCCTCATTTGTGTCTCATTCTGTCCCCCATTGTGTATCCTTTTGTTGCCCATTGTGCTTCCTTGTGTCCCCCTGTGTGCCTACTTCCGTCTTCCTTTGTGACTTCTTCTGACCCTCATGCCTCCTTCTGTCCCCTGAGCCTCCCTGTGTCTTCCTGTGTGCCTTATTCAGTCCCCCTGTGCCTCCTTCTGTCCCACTTTGTGCCTCATGAAAGTGGAACCCTGCCTATGTGTATTTTCTGGTGAAACGCTGCCGCATTGTGTATTTTCTGGTGAAACACTGCTGCATTGTGTATTTTCTGGTGAAATGCTGCCCGCATTGTGTATTTTCTGCTGAAACACTGCCGCATTGTGTATTGTCTGGTGAAAAGCTGCAGAAACAAGTGTAATTTGGGTGAAACGTTGCCGCATTATGATTATTTTCTGGGGAAATGCGGCTGCAATACTATTATTTTCTGATGAAACGCTTCCGCAATACGTGTATTTTCAGGTGAAACGCTGCCGCATTACGATTATTTTCATGGGGGGGGGTGCCCTGCCAGGGGGAGAGGGGAGGCACCACAGGTTTTGTCGCCTGGAGTGACAAAATGGCTAGAGGTGCCCCTGGATGACAGGCTAACATTAAAAAGAAAAAAAAAAGGATAAAAGTGAGGTGTCACTAAGCTACTTTGGGCAGCATTCCCGTAGTAACTCCAGAAGATGGTATGAGCTGCCGGCTTCTTCTGCTAGCCACCGAGACATCCTAAAAATTTTGCATGCAAGCATGTGTGCAATGTCCGGCATTCCCTTAGATAAGCATGCGTGGCCACATGCCTGTTTTATACACTCCAGCAGGACACTGTTAGCCTCTGACCCTGTTTAAGTAGCAGAGGCTTTTGGGACTTGTAGCCCCACTGTAATTGAGTGAGGCTTCTTTAAAGGTATGCTTTGGCCAATGCCTCGCCTGTGATAGCTGTTGGCTTGCTAAGTTGCTCGGTGTTCTTTGAAATGCCTTCTCATTACTACACTTGCTAATTTTTGACCTACAATTGTATTGCTGCCATGGTTGTCATCTGACCCTTGGATTATCCACTTGGCTACCTCTTTCTCCATGTTTTGATCTCTGGTTTGTTTTGACCTCGAGTTTGTCTGGCCACTAGATTGACAGTCATCTTACCCCAGCTTAGACCTTGGCATAGTTCCTGGACTCTGTCTGTGTTTAATGTTCTGGTACTTTATTGGCTTTCCTGGCCTCAGATCCTATACGTTGCACGCTAAGTCTTGGGGGCACCCGAAGTTGGGTAGACGTGCCCAGTCTCCTATTCAAGCAGGGGCTTGGCTATAGGTGAAGAGTGTGGTGGAGATTGGGGTATAGTGTCTGAAGCATACCTCCCAACATTTTAATTTCTGAAAATGGGACACAAAGGCCATGCCCCTTAACCATACCCCCAACACCCCCTAGTCACGCCCACCAAATTTTTTTTTAAATAAATATTTTTATTTTATTTAATATTATTACTCCCGAAAGGGGGGGGCGTGAGGGCTCCCGTGGGTGGGGGGGAGCGTGAGGGTTCCCGTGAGTGGGGAGGAGGAGGGGAAAAAAAACTGATCGAGGCACCAGCCGTGGGGATGCCGTACTGGGATCTGGCTCTTCTCGGCTTCCTGCTTCCTGTGACGTCACAGGAAGCAGGAAACCGAGAAGACCAGATGAGATCCCGGTACGGAGAGGCAATGGTAAGATTAATGACAGCCCGGTCCGCTGTGCATTTAACTCTCTGCAGGCGGGGGGGGGGGGGGGCACACTGGGGGGCACAGTAGGTCAGAGGGAGGGAGAAATAGCGGCCACTCATCCCGCATAGTTTACGGCATCCCCGGGGCTGGTGCCTCGATCAGTTCCCCTCCCCCTTGTCCAGCGGCCAGGACAGAAGGGGGGGCAGCGCGGGATGGCGGGAGGGGCCCTCCAAATCGGCACCATCCAGATGAAAACGGGGCAGTTGGGGACTTTGCTGAAGGGAGCTGGTGATTACCAGACAACCTTATACGATGCTCCCATGATGCACGTCATCAAAATAAGAATGTAATTTTAGCAGTAATGTCATGTAGTAATGTGGTGACTATCATGCTCCACAAACCTTGACTGAACTAAGGAAAAAAGTTCTTCAGAGCTACTGTCTAGATCAGGCATGGGCAAACTTGGCCCTCCAGCTGTTAAGGAACTACAAGTCCCACAATGCATTGCAGAGCTCTGACAGCCACAGTCATGACTCATAAAGGCAAATGCATTGTGGGACTTGTGTGCAGAAAGTCTATATAGGTGCTACACACTGAGCTGGTGGTCATTTCGGATGCAGCCTTAGTGGTATGCGCTGGTGTTCTCCTTGCTGCATTGTGGGACTTGTAGTTCCTTAACTGCTGGAGGGCCACGTTTGCCCATGCCTGGTCTAGATAGTCAGTGCGATCACAGAGATTTCCATTCATACATATGTAAGGGGAGTCAGTTATGACAGAACCCTTTTAAAATGCAGCTGTGAAGCACTTCCTCTGCCTAGGCTAGATATAGGAGCCATTCACTTCCTGTCTGCCACTTTTTAAATCTATGAAAATGAATGTTTTTTACAATCACTGCAGTTTTCTATTTGTGCTGCAAAATTGCATTTCTTACAGTTTTAAGTTTGAACCTGTTTTAAAAATATGAGAGACTGCATCAGCACTTTCCTAAAGAAAATAGTTTTTTTTTCTTTGTGTAAATCTGTGCTTGCAGCAGTTTTTTTCCTATCAGCATTATTGCATATATCTATGTTGTACATCCCTTGCACAGTGGTAATCAGGTCTGCCGAGCAAACTGCAGCTATTCAGCTGGGAATCAGATTTACTGTTTTATCTGGTAACCCAAATATCAGTGAAGAAATAGCAACACAGAACAAAGTACACTTGCTGAAACATAAATCACCGCTTGCCTCATCAACATGACTCCGACGATGACTATTCTGGAATGGAAATTGGTGAACGCAACAAAAGATCATGAACTTCAACTTACAGGACAAAACCATTTTTCTTAAGGTATGCCTAGAAAATCAGGTAGAGACCGAGGAAGAATAACACGTTTTGGGCCTGGCTTCCGTGATTCAATCACCAATGGTGGCTATACAGCTGAAAGCTAGAAAGACCGCAAACACATTTCCATAAGCAAAATTTGTATACAGAAAAACCTAATGAATTTAAAAAAAAGAGTTCTTTTCTATGACTGAAATTTTTATTAAAATGTTTGAGCTATAACATTGTAATGAGTATTTTGGATATATCAGACAACCAATGAATGCATAATAAAGCCAAATAATTGTAAAAACATAGTCAATAGATGATCACCATCTTCCTCCCTTGGACATGTGTCCCTCTCCCCCACCCCTCAGATTGCAAGCCTATTTGGCAGGACCCACTTGTGTGTTCTTCATCCCCACCATGTGGACTGCGTAACTTGTCTGTTATATTTATCTCTATATGGCAATTTATGCACCTTTGTTTATTGTTATACAGAGGGGGGCATTACAGCATTAAACAAAAGTACACTGAATAGTAATAAATAGCTATGTATCGTTCCCTATTCTGTGTACCATTGTTTAACGCTGTAATGCCCCCGCTGTGTATTTGAGAATTTTGACGTTAGTTTGTAGCGGTAAGGCGTGAGAGGTAGCAAGCACAGAAATCCTTATTTTTCACTTTCAGAGAACTCTTGACCAGTGTTTGGGCAAGGGGGCATCCCCACCTAGGTGCAGGGCCAGTTTAGCTGCATGGGGGCTCCAGAAAAAGTAACCTGCCCCCCCTACCACCACCACCAAACTCAGCCCCTGGGGCCACTGATCTGGCCTGCTGCACGTCCAGCCTGACCGAGAGAGAGGCACTAGTTGTGTACAGCATTGCAGCGCTGCATAGGATATATAGAGGCCACATGTATTCACACTACAGCCCCCACAATCCCTTCCATCGAACACTGCTTGTACCATGTGACCACTCCTAGCCAAGGATCAGTCACCTGATATGAGCAGTAGGCAATGCATGGGCTTGTGAGGGCTGTAGTGCGGACACGTGTGGCCTACAGGGGCCCCAGGAGCAATCTGGGCAGAGTTCCAGCAGCGCAGGGGGGCCCAGCAGCTGTCGGGGGCCCTGGGACAATTGCCTTAATGGCAGCGCCTGCCCTGCCTAGAAAGGGTGCATTTTCCACTTCATCTTATATTGTAAAGCATCTGCTAGACCAGTTTCAGAAGCAAGATTCAGAGTTTTACAAATATCTGTTTGTCACGGTTGTCTCTATGGGCCTGATTCACAAAGCAGTGCTAACAGTTAGCACGCTGGTGAAAAGCCCTTTACCACGCCTAAACTCAGTTTAGGCATGATAAGTTTAGGTGTGATAAGTTTAGGTGTGATAAGTTTAGGCGTGATAAGTTTAAGCACCAACTGGGTTATCACCGCAGTGCACAGCTGATCAAAAGTTTTGCGCTAGCAAAGTCTGGTGCACTTCGCATAGAGTTTAATGGCGCTGCTTTGCATGCGGGACTTTGCGCGCGATCAACACTTATCTAAACTTATCACGCCTAAACTTATCATGCCTAAACTGGCTTTGCACCAGCGTGGTGCAATGATTATCATGCCTAAAGTCTCTAACCAGGTTAGCACCGCTTTGTGAATCAGGCCCTATGTACGTCACAGTGATGATTAATATGGGTGCCACTGAACAATTTTATAATAGTTTTGATGCTGATATGATTATAGATGAGATTCACATTGTTTCACAGCAATAGCACAAATCCAAGTATCTTGTGACATCATCATCAAAGATATTTTTAAACTAGGCAGTGCCATGTGACGATACCTGAAAATCAAAGACATCTGGTTCCCCTAAGTTTTTATGCTAAGATGAACAGAACAAATAACAAACCATTCCTCTGTAATCTCATCACATCATTCATCACTTTCTTTATCTACAGTAGAAAAAAAATCTGCATTATCTAACAAAAATGGGCTTCACTGCTCTTCTTTATGAAATTACATGAGTACATAATGTTTCTACCTCTTTGTTTCCAGCTTTTCTAATTCAGCACAATTAGCAGTCGGCAATGATCTCAGCTGCCACATCCAGAATTTATTCATCTCAGTTCTGTACTGTTTCTTGTGAAGCCATTGTTGTCTGCAGTTTGCTGATTGCTGTGGAGTTAGTCATACAAATGAGAGGACTTCTGAGAGACTTAGATTGGCAGCTGTGACTATGGGGAGGGACTAATAGGTGCTTCGGTTGCACATGATGGGATACCGCCAAGGGCAAGGCTAAAGGGCTAAAGGAACACCTGCCCTAGATAAGTATCACAGCAACAGCACATAGCAACACATTGAGGGACACTGCATTAGTCAGGCATCTGAAAGAAGCATGTAGGCCTCACATGAGGACATTAGTTTTAGATTAAGGCACCATAGCCTGAGGGAAAGCCTTGAGCATCTGCAAGAAAATAACACCGAACGTCATCACAGAGGGGAGGAGATGCGCTGGACATGGTCTGAGCTCCGAACCTAATGCATCTTTGTGCGACCCCGGAGGAATGCCCAGTGAAACGAAGGCGTCAATTAACCATCCAAAAAAGATTGTTTCTGGCAGGCTTAGAGGGCATAGAAAGTATCCAGGTCAGCTATGTCTTTTTATAGACGTTCAATATATCAGAAAAGGCTATTGTGTTCTGTGTTCGCCGCCGTCATAAAATATGGTCTCTGCTTATACTCTTGAGACAATGCAGTTGCTTCTAAAGAATGCTCTCGTACTGTATAAGTAAAATGGAAAGCCATACCTTTATCACCAAAGTGCAGCTTAACAAGGTCCCGCTGCCTATAGGCACAGAATTCTAAATGATGATTCTGCTGTACATAACGCAATCTGACACCAATACTTTATCATTAATTGATGTGAAGGTCTTATAAAGATAGAAGACATCATCTGTATAGAAGTTTTCTGTAAAGCATATCTTGTTATAGATGTGAGCCATCTGCCTTATTGTAAACACTGTGCTTGATGTTCTACAGATGAATGTCTACCACTAGGACATACTTTTAGCCTTCAATTTTAGTTGCTGTACACATGTGTCCCCCCCGATTCCTTGTTAAAACCAACTTCAGTTCCCTGAATATGTTCCTTGAATATGGTTCTTCAAAATATACAGTGCTGTCAATCCTTCGGTCCATACAGTAGCTATGGGTGGGCAAGGGGGGACACATGTCCCCGGGCGCAACACTGTAAGGGGGCGCACAGCATGCTCCAAGTGAGTGAGAGGCTGCTCGCTGGCTGCCCGAAGTGCCCCTGCTTCTCTCCCTCCCTCTGCAGAGGACTGCAGAAGTGTTAACAGCAGCAGAACGAAAAGGGGACATCTGGCTAACTATAGGGGGTACATCTGGCTATCTAAACGTGGGGAAGGGAGGCACATCTGGCTACCTAAAGGGGGCACATTTGACTATGTAAACAAGGGGATGGGGGGCACATCTGGCTATCTAAACAGCTTTTTTACATTTGGCTCCACCCATTACCACTTCCACATTCGGATGCATGGCTATGCCCAATTTGTCTTTGTCCCCAGGGCGCTGAAAAGCCTAGCTACGCTTCTGGGTCCATACTCATATTAACTGTTTGTACCCATAGTTCATACATAGCTTTTTTATGGACATTAAAAAGTGCTACTAATATTGTTTGATATGAATAATCTTAGATTCAGTTCTGCTCATCCAGATTCCGGATATCCGGATAACCCGGATATCCAACCTTTTTTCAGCTATCCGATTCGGACTCAGATTCCGGATTTCTGTGGAAATCCGGATAGCTTTCTGCGGATAGTTGGCTGGCAATGAGGATATCCTACTATTGAGATACTGTAACTAAGTAGATGAAGTCCAGGATGTCATTGAGCCAATCAGAGGGCTCCCAACAGAAGCCCTAGCAACCAATCACAGAGGGGAACCCTGGCCAGCCGTACCTGACCTCATTGAGCCAATCAGAGGGCTCCGAGCCTAAGCCCTGGCACCCAGTCACAGAAAGGAACCCTGGCCACCCCCCCCCCCCCTGTATAATAAGGAGGGCTTCCATGATGAGAAATCTTGTCCTTGCTTGTGAATGCTCACTGAGAGACATGCTCCAGTGCTTCTGGCCTAGCAAGCGCTGTACACAGTGATAAACCTAAAGCTGTTCAGTGATTAACCCCTTCACTATCACTAAACTATTGTTGTATTGTTAATTAGCTTGATTTCATTGTGTGACAGTCAGAGTGTGTGCTGCAGGGCTGCTGCAGCAGCTATGGGTCTGTGTGTGTGCTGTGCACAGACCAGGCCAGCTGCTGCCTGCTGGCCAGCTATTAACCTTAGCCCGTAAGGCTTAGACCGTAGCCTTAGCTACAGTATAGGTTAGGGATTAGGGAATAGGATTACTGTGTTATTGTGTAGTTAGTACTGCAGTACTGCAGTCAGTGCTTGTAGTTGTTAGAGTAGTAGTACTACTGTGTTAGCTTACTGCAGAACTGCTGTGCTGCTGAGCAGTGCCAGTGTGACAGTTAGTGTCTTCTCCTCTGCTGTCTGACTGTCACTCGGCACGTGACACTTGGCACGTGGCCCTTGGCACTTGGCATGTATAACGTGGCACTTGTCACGTGGCAATTGGCACTTGGCATGTGGCACTTGGCACTTAGCACATGGCACTTGGCACTTTGCACGTGGCACTTTGCACGTGGCAAGTGCCACTTGAAATGTGACACGTGCAAAGTGCCACGTGCCAAGTGCAAAATGCCAAGTGCCACGTGCAAAGTGCTACGTGCCAAGTGCCACATGCCAAGTGCCACTGCCAAGTGCCACGTGCCATGTGCCACTGCCAAGTGCCACGTCCGGCATGCTCCTGGCAGACGTTACACCTGCTGCTGCTGCATTGCCCTGCTCCTGCTGCCTTTGCTGCTCCCACCACCAGGGTGCCACAGGCCACTGCTGCTGTGCTGATACCACCTATATTTAACCCAAAACACAATTGCTGCATAATTTTTTGGAGGTGTCTGGGCTGAAAACTGCCATGTCCCAGTTGTGCGGTTGGACTTTGGACACAATATGGGCAGCACGACTGCTGTCTGGAACCTAGTACTGATGTTAATTGACAGCCATTTTTTTGGGGGGGGGGGGATTTTAAGTCCCCCCATCGTCAATTAGTGTTTCCCTTTAAAAAATAATGATGCTACATGCCTCATTTACCCTAAAACACATTTTTAAAGCAATTTAAAGACCAGTTTTTCTATCCAGATATCTGAATCCGCCCGGATACCCTGGATACTTAGGTCAGATATCCGATTCAGGTTTGGATCAGAAAATTTTGAACTCTGATATCCGACCCGGATTGGATATCTGGGTATCCGGATTTTGAAAAGGGGTATCCGAGCAGCACTGCTTAGATTACAAAAGACTGCAAATTTTTACATATGTCAGTGAATCCCTTTAGCTGATACCTACACATGTATAAAGATGACCACCTACCTCCAATAGGCAGGTCTATATAAGTAAACTAACGCAACAGAAGCCCTCCAAGAAATTAAAATATAATTGTATTTTCATATTATGCTATTATGCAGATAGTCAGTTGTTCTGTATAGTCTTTTTTTGTATTTTGTTTTATCATCTTGAACAACTCAGTTCCATACATTTAGGTGCTGCCAAGAGAATACAATGGCAATGCCAAATTTTTGTAGTCAGTTTTGTAATGAGCTTCACACAGCGGCGTACTGAAAACCAGGCAGGCACCCTAGCAAAATCCTGTAAAAGAGCCCCCACGAGCACCCCCCATTAAAAATTTGGCCCCGTCGGCTTTTGTTACGCCCTTGGCCTCACAAAAGTTCCTTCTACTAAAAAGGTGCTAATTCCAGCTGTCCTTTGCTTACACAAGGTCAGAGAACTAGGTTCACATGCACAGCATCCACTGGCATAACAATCACCCTTGCCTCCACCTCAGTGACGGGGGAGCCCAGAGCTGGGAGGGGGCTCATGAGGCAGTTCTGTGTACATTGTTGCAGAGTATTATGCATAGCAGAAGCGTATACACACCTGTTCCCGATGCCTGAGTCACCTCCACTCACTTCCTGGTTAGTTTTCAAGTGCCGCACACTGAGTGCAGCCAGCCAATCACCATGCAGGGACTGAATCCGCATAGTGATTGGCTGGCTAAACACACACCATGCACACTTGCCAGGAAGTGAGAGGAGCAGCAGGAATGTATACACTTCTGCTGCAATGTTCTGGAATCTGGACTGGGCCCCCTAGCTCACGCATCTTACCCCCCCATGAAGGTGGGAGGGGGAGGAGGGTGCAGACCAATCTCTGCAAGGGGGCTAGGTCTAGCAAAGTTATCTCCCTGACAGCATCTCATCTTCTTTCTCCTCCAGCCTCTGTAATATCACTGTCTACTTAACTATGATTATTAGTTGCCCTGTTCTGCTATTTTCATGACACAATAATGTTTGCTTGGCAAGACCTGCCTTTGCATGCTATTTCCATCCTACCAGCAAGATTCATAATCTTAAATATACTTTACACTTAAACATAAGGACCTATTATTTTTTATTCATATCTTCAATAAAAGTTTTAGTGACTCTTCCCTACTCTGCTTCATGTGCGGAGTAATTGAGTGCAGCCACTAAGACAGTACTTTTATTTTCTGTCCTCTGTGTTATACTACATAAAACATTATTTTAGCTGCGGCAACATATGAATGCAAAACTATCATGAAAAAGCAGAAAGGGAAAAAAAAAGTACAAGGATGATACAGCTGTAGTAGACATTACATCTGCAAAGACTGTACATCGGCCCAGTGCAATTGTAATGAGAACGGGAAGACCAGGCCCAATTTTACCTCACAGGAGCCCATAGGCACAGATGTCCTGGCACCTTAGACTTCACCCTCCATGAATCTACAACCTCCCACAAGACTGCACTGCAAGTGCCCTGGCTGTTCCAGCTGTCACTTCTTTACTTCCTTTGCCTGTCATAGGTAGTTACAGGTGCCATTTAGTAGGTATAGCCAGAGGTATCCTCGGTATTATGTAGCTAGTGGTGCCCCCAACTGAAGGGAGATGTCAGTGGAATGCCGGGAGCTGGGTGAGTAACCTCTCATTTACACTCTGCTCAGGACTCAGCATAGGGCAGGAGGCACCCCTCTTCTATGCTAGTGTGTTTAAGGAGCATGGGCAGACACTTATGCACAGCAATCCTGGGGGGAGCGGGGGCAGATAAGCAGGAGTTCCAGGCTGGTGGAGTTTTGCCTTGGGACCCAATGGCATCACAGTATCCCCCCTGACAGGCACTGGTGTTCTGGGATAGAGACAGAAGGACGCAAAAAAGAGCACGCCAGTCAGACAGTGCCCTCCACTGCCAGAAGGGGCCCCGAGGGACCACTATTAATTGGGGGATATTGGGGAGGGGCATCAACTGGCTCTGGTGCAATCAGTGGTGTAACCACAATTAATGGGACTCCCCTGTTAAACTTTGATGGGACCCCCAATGTTCAAATGTTCACACCCTTCCCTTGCCTCCCTTGGTGCTCTCCATGGCCCTGGGGCCCATCTCACAAGGGTCATAAAACAAATGTGGCCATCAGGATCTTCACACCCATGACAAGTATAGCCACAAAAACACCTGATCTGAAGTATAGTCCCCTGTATGGGAGGAGGGAAGGTTAGCAGTTGTGCCCCCCCCCCCCCCACAGCTCTGGGCCCCCCTCCAATCGCAGGTGCTGCTACCCTCTAGCTATGCCCCTGGGTGAAATACTGCAGCACTTCCATACATCTTAAAGGAAACCAGAGATGAACGCTTTGGCACAAAATAAACAAACATATCTTCCGATAGATTTTACAAAATAAATACTATACCTGGTGATTTTGCCGCTCTGCTGTGCTGTTTTTTTTGGGGGGGGGGGGTTTTACCAAAACTCCATGCAAAACACGGTTCATCAGAAAAGCATATTATTCAGTGGGCTGTGTGCAAAATGAAATCACCATTTCTAAAAACCTCTTATGACTAACAAATATAGATTCAAAAAACGTTTTTCAATATACCCTTACATTTTCAGCTCCTCCTATCTCATCACAGCTCTCTGTGAAGCTGCAAGTATACAGAAAGGGGAAAGCAAAGCCAGAAGGGGGCAAGCTTGGGCTTGAAAAAACATCAGAGAAGACAGACTCAGCTATAATAATGGAAGCAGTAAAAAAAAAGGGCGCATATGGCTAATGGACAAAAAGGGCGCCGCCATAGACTGCAATGCAAAATATCGGCTATTGGACGCCCGACAGGAAATTTGGGCGCCCGAGAAATAGCAGTTTCAGGGATCGTGTTAACAAAAGTTTTCCGTTTACAGAATAAGGTTTATTACAAATATCGTGTACAAGTTCGTTTTGACTTTGTGGTTTACTTATTTTTTCGTTTTTACATTTCGCTTATAGGAGCTTTTACTTATTTTTCCGTTTTTTTAAATTTTGCTTTTAGGAGTGTAACAACTTAGTTGGGCCGAACCTCCGATTTTAGGTTCGCGAACTGGGTTCGCGAACTTCCGCGGAAGGTTCGGTTCGCGTTAAAGTTCGCGAACCGCAATAGACTTCAATGGGGATGCGAACTTTGAAAAAAAAAAATATGCTGGCCACAAAAGTGATGGAAAAGATGTTTCAAGGGGTCTAACACCTGGAGGGGGGCATGGCGGAGTGGGATACACGCCAAAAGTCCCCGGGAAAAATCTGGATTTGACGCAAAGCAGCGTTTTAAGGGCAGAAATCACATTGAATGCTAAATGACAGGCCTAAAGTGGTTTAAAACATCTTGCATGTGTATACATCAATCAGGTAGTGTAATTAAGGTACTGCTTCACACTGACACACCAAACTGTTCACTGAACAGAACAGGTATACAGTGGCGGGTTCACTGAACAGAACAGGTATGCAGTGGCGGGTTCACTGAACAGAACAGGTATGCAGTGGCGGGTTCACTGAACAGAACAGGTATACAGTGGCGGGTTCACTGAACAGAACGGGTATGCAGTGGCGGGTTCACTGAACAGAACAGGTATGCAGTGGCGGGTTCACTGAACAGAACAGGTATGCAGTGGTGGGTTCACAGTACAGGTATGCAGTGGTGGGTTCACAGAACAGGTATGCAGTGGCAGGTTCACTGAACAGGTATGCAGTGGCAGGTTCACTGAACAGGTATGCAGTGGTGGGTTCACAGTACAGGTATGCAGTGGTGGGTTCACAGAACAGGTATGCAGTGGCAGGTTCACTGAACAGGTATGCAGTGGCAGGTTCACTGAACAGGTATGCAGTGGTGGGTTCACAGTACAGGTATGCAGTGGTGGGTTCACAGTACAGGTATGCAGTGGTGGGTTCACAGAACAGGTATGCAGTGGCAGGTTCACTGAACAGGTATGCAGTGGCAGGTTCCTTGAACAGGTATGCAGTGGTGGGTTCACAGAACAGGTATGCAGTGGTAGGTTCACAGAACAGGTATGCAGTGGTGGGTTCACAGTACAGGTATGCATTGGTGGGTTTACAGTACAGGTATGCAGTGGTGGGTTCACTGAACAGGTATGCAGTGGTGGGTTCACAGAACAGGTATGCAGTGGTAGGTTCACAGAACAGGTATGCAGTGGTAGGTTCACAGAACAGGTATGCAGTGGCAGGTTCACTGAACAGGTATGCAGTGGTGGGTTCACAGAACAGGTATGCAGTGGTGGGTTCACAGAACAGGTATGCAGTGGTGGGCTCACAGTACAGGTATGCAGTGGTGGCTTCACAGAACAGGTATGCAGCCAGGAACAAGCTAAGCCTAACTAATCTTTCCCTCTGAGAGACAGTCTGCAGCAGCTCGCCCTACTCTCACTAATGCAGGCACACGAGTGACCGTAATGGCCGCCGCTGCCTGCCTTATAAAAGGGGGGTGGGGCTCCAGGGGCTAGTGTAGCCTAATTGGCTACACTGGGCCTGCTGACTGTGATGTAGAGGGTCAAAGTTGACCCTCCATGGTGCATTATGGGGCGAACCGAACTTCCGCAAACGTTCGCCTGCGGGACGCGAACGCGAACCACGGAAGTTCGCATGGAACCGTTCGCAGGCGAACCGTTCGGCCCAACTCTAGTAACAAGTAAATGTTCGTTTACACTTATTTTATCATTTAAAATTTGTTTTCATATGTATAATGCTTAAATATCGCTTTCAACCTTATTTTATTAGAAATACATCGCTTTTGGTATTAACTCTGTTTTTTACACTTTTAATGCTTCGTTTATAGTTTTCAGATTTATTAACTTAGTAATATATCACTTTTAATATTACCGTCATTTTAAGATTTTTAATGCGTACATGATTGCAAGGCTATCTAAAATATATATATATATATATATATATATATATATATATATATATATATATATATATATATATATATATATATGTTTGTGCAGTGGGGATGGTTAGGGTTAGGCAACACCAGGGGGATGGTTAGGGTTAGGCACCACCAGGGGAGATTTAGGGTTAGGCACCACCAAGGAGGTATTAGGATTAGGCACCACCAAGGAGATTTTAGGGTTAGGCACCACAGGGGGTGGTTAGGGTTAGGCACCACCAGGGGGTGGTTATTGTTAGGCACCACCAGGGGGGTGGTTAGGGTTAGGCACCACCAGGGGAGTGGTTAAGGTTAGGCACCACCAAGGAGGTGGTTAGGGTTAGGCACCACCAGGGGGGTGGTTATTGTTAGGCACCATCAGAGGGGTGGTTAGGGTTAGGCACCACCAGGGGGGTCTTAGGGTTAGGAACCACAAGGGGGGTGTTAGGGTTAGGCACCACCAGGGGGATGGTTAGGGTTAGGCACCACCAGGGGGGGTTTAGGATTAGGCATCACCAGGGGGTGGTTAGGGTTAGGCACCACCAGTGGAGTCTAGGGGTTAGGGATAGGTACAGGGAGGGTTCTGTGTGAGAGTAGGGTTAGGTATAGTTACAGTACATAATATGTAATATATACAATTTATTAAAATATGTATATTTACACAAGGGGGGGGGGGGGGGTCTAGGGGTTAGGGATAGGTATAGGGAGAGATCTGTGTGAGCCTACAGTTAGGTATAATTAGAAATGGCCCGAACGGTTCACCGGCGAATGGTTCCAGGCGAACTTTGGGTGGTTCGAAATCGCATGCGGACGCGAACTTTCCCGGAAGTTCGGTTCGCCCCCATAGTGCACCATTAGGGTCAACTTTGACCCTCTACATCACAGTCAGCAGGCACATTGTTGCCAATCAGGCTACACTATCTCCTGGAGCCCCCCCCCTTTATATAAGGCAGGTAGTGCCGGCCATTACACTCACTCGTGTCCCTGCAGTTATTAGTAAAGGGAAAGCTGCTGGCAGATTCTCATAGGGAAATATTAGTTAGGCTGTTGTAAGCTTGTTCCTGGCTGATTCTTATTCCTAAAATAGCACCCCACAACAGCTCTTTTGAGAGCTAATCTTGTTCTTGTGCTTATTTTTTTTTCTCCTCCACCCTCCTCCCTCCACCTTCCGCTTTCCATCCTCCTCCTCCTCCTCCCTTGTCTTCCAGGGATCTTGTCTTCCAGGGATTTGTAGGATGTCAAAAGCCAGCTCACATACATTGGCCAGGTCAGCCCAGGTCAGCTGCTTGGAAGGCAGCTATGCTCACCACTATACCACCAACACTACATGCTGAAACATCTTGGAGCAGACTTACTTCCTCCCTCCAAAAGACACATATACATCCCCATAAAATAATTCAACAGCAATTGCATGCACAGTCTCTGTGGCACAATCAGCTGTTAACTAAAAGGTTGGTAGTTCAAGCTCACCCAGGGACAGCCTTGCCTTTTTCATTCAACAGTTGTCCAAAGAGAACCCCAGATAGCCATGTAGAATCATCTCTTTCTATCTCTGGGCTTGAACCACCAAACTTTCGGTTAACAGCCGAACACACTAACTGATTGCACCACCGAGACTGTGCACACAGTTGTTGCTAAACGATTTTATGTGGATGCATGTGTGTCTTGTGGAGGAAGGAAAAAAGTCTGCTCCAAGAAGTTTAACGCCACTTTAAACAAAACCTGTATATATCAAATGTCGACATATATTTCTATGATGCTTTCATGATGACAAAGGCCAGAAAGAAGTAGGCAAAGGAGTGCCCATTTTTCCGTATGGCTAAGCGGTCTCACTCACTTTTTCCTACAACGAAGCATCTGCTGTACAGCAGCAGAGTGGTGCAGTGGTAGCATGCTAAGATCATAACCCAGAGGTCGACGGATCGAAACCATCCTCTGCTAGGTGTACTTTGGTTTTTACACCTTGCTTTACCACATGGGCCAATCGGTGGCCATAGCCCCGTAAGAGAAAGTGTCATTAGGGCCTTGCTGTAACATAGATAGTAGTGTAACTATTTCAACTAATGTACCCTTCTTAAACTTGAAGGTTATATACAAACGTAAGCAGAGTGGTGCAGCGGAAGCATGCTGGGCCCATAATCCAGAGGTTGATGGATTGAAACCATCCTCTGCTAAGCATGATTTCATTTTTGAACCTCGCTTTATTGCATAGGCAAAATGGTTTCCATAGCCCTGTAAGAGAAAGTGTAATAAGGGCCCTGCCGTAGCATAGATATTAGTGTAGCTAAGACTACTCCTGGGCCTTTCTTGTAGTTGAAGAGATGAGTGAACTGTGACACCACAGCAAACAGAGAAGCTTCCCCATATTGGAGCATTGGATTTGGTAAAGTCTTAAGCCAATGTGTTGTAAGTCACAAGTAGGCTTTAGGTTAGCAGGAATATATTTAAACAACTAGGCTGCGCTGTCTATTCACAATAGGTCATATGATCACACCTGTAAATATACTGGATTAGAACAACCGAATGAAATAGGAAAAATAATATGGAAAATTAACTGTCCATACAATGTCCACAAGTTCCCAGTGGGATCGCTGTCACACCTTTCCAGAAGATAAACGTAATACAATTGCTGGACTGCGCTCTCCACTTCCTACAACAACATAAATTTGCACATAGCGTGATTCTGCATGATATGTTCACACACCACCCGTGCCACAGTGATCAAAGTGTAACACACGTGCCCGCACACTCCTTTTTTGGATCTGCTCACCGGATTTCAGCCACCTCAGAGACCAGGTGGATCTAGCGTGTTAGTATAAATTCCACAAGGCACTTGTCTCACTTCTTCATCTTTTCTTTAATAAAAATTCCTCAATAAAAGACACATAAAAGCAACAATAGTGTAATCCTATTTAAAACATCAGCCGCAAATGCCCGCGCGCTGTTGCGCACTCACGTGATAATTTCTTGGTTAATTGCACATCAATAAATCCCAACAGCAAGGTCTGCCCGGCACCTGAATGAGTAGAAGAGCGGCGTCCCAGCTCCCCGTTCCCGCACGGTTTTCCGGCTGCTGCTGCGGCGTTTGATACTCCCTCTCGGTCGGCTACAATCTGGTGACGTCAGACGCGCTGGACGAAGCTCCGCCCTACGCGTTTCGACCAATCGGTCTCATCATGAGACCGATTGGTCGAAACGCGTAGGGCGGAGCTTCGTCCAGCGCGTCTGACGTCACCAGATTGTAGCCGACCGAGAGGGAGTATCAAACGCCGCAGCAGCAGCCGGAAAACCGTGCGGGAATGGGGAGCTGGGACGCCGCTCTTCTACTCATTCAGGTGCCGGGCAGACCTTGCTGTTGGGATTTATTGATGTGCAATTAACCAAGAAATTATCACGTGAGTGCGCAACAGCGCGCGGGCATTTGCGGCTGATGTTTTAAATAGGATTACACTATTGTTGCTTTTATGTGTCTTTTATTGAGGAATTTTTATTAAAGAAAAGATGAAGAAGTGAGACAAGTGCCTTGTGGAATTTATACTAACACGCTAGATCCACCTGGTCTCTGAGGTGGCTGAAATCCGGTGAGCAGATCCAAAAAAGGAGTGTGCGGGCACGTGTGTTACACTTTGATCACTGTGGCACGGGTGGTGTGTGAACATATCATGCAGAATCACGCTATGTGCAAATTTATGTTGTTGTAGGAAGTGGAGAGCGCAGTCCAGCAATTGTATTACATTTAGGTTAGCAGGAATGGTTTCATGGCCACCTAGCTTTTCATCCTTCCCACCCTTACCCTGGAATCTTCCAGACTTCAAATTGCTGTCCTTTGCTGTGTGTGTTACACCAGCATCATCCAGGGGGGCACATGATCTTTCTGAAGTCTTGAATTGAAGCCTGTAAGCAGTATCACCATGTGTCCCACTGCTTTCATCTAGCAAATTATGCAAATAAGCAAGCTCATTTTTCTCTTCGATATATCACAATGGTACATGCTAGGCTGGCTTCAGCATGTAGCGTTGGTGGTACAGTGGTGAGCATAGCTGCCTTCCAAGCAGTTGACCTGGGTTTGATTCCTGGCCAATGTATGTGAGGTTGCTTTTGACATCCTACAAATCCCTTAGCAAGCTCATTTTTCTCTTGGGTATATCACAATGGTACATGCTAGGCTGGCTTCAGCATGTAGCATTGGTGGTATAGTGGTGAGCATAGCTGCCTTCCAAGCAGTTGACCTGGGTTTGATTCCTGGGCATTGTATGTGAGGTTGCTTTTGACATCCTACAAAACCCTGGAAGACAAGACAGGAGGGATGTGGAATTACACTCCCTGATTGATGTATACACATGCAAGATGTTATAAAGCAGTTTAGGCCTCCAATTTAGCATTGAATGTGATTTCTGCCCTTGAAACACTGCTTTGCGTCAAATCCAGTTTTTTTTACGTCTAGCTCACTCAGCCATGTCTCCCTCCAGGTGTTAGACCCCTTGCAACATCTTTTCCATCACTTTTCTGGCCAGCATAATTTTTTCTTCATTGAAGTCTATTGCGTTTCGGAGGTTCGGGCCATCTCTAGGAATAATTACGGTAAAATACCTGTAAAATCTACAATTGCATTACTATGCTTAAAACAAGTGTAAATATCCTTTTTTTGTTTTGACATTTCAATTCAGAATTCGTTTGTTGTTATAGACGGTATTTTGTTGTTTCATTTCCATTTATTCAACCTATTTAGCACTACATTTTTGTTTACAAGCTATAAATATATAGTTTTGGCTATATCCCGCACCCTTTTTTCCAGGCGCCCTTTTTTGATGCACGCATAATAATTCCTGAGCAAAGCCAGACTGAATGCTCAGTCAGGGATTTTTTCAGGGCTGATAACAAGCAGACTGAGCAGTGAAGGATGAAACAGAGAGCAGGGTAGGTGTTTTCTCTTATGTTACCACTGATATATATGGTAAAATACATGAGGGTGCTTCGTCTCTGGTTCATTTTAAATACATTTCAAGCTGAAACTATTAAATATGTATTTGCAGTGTGTGACAGGAATAGATCCCTCTCTGATTAGATTTAGCTCAGTGAGGGAAAAAATGCCCTACATTAATGCTTTTTTCTGCACTTAATGTGCGATTCGCATACAATGCAAGTCAATGGGAATTGTCAATTTTCACATTTCTAATATGAAAATTCACACGCAAATGCAAAATTAATTCCATGAAAATTAATGTAAATTAACTTAATTAGTATGCATAGAAAATCACAATACAAAAATTAGCAAAATAAAAAAGTGAACAAACAAAAAAAAAATTCAGAGCCCAAACAATGCAAATTGGAGAATCACAAAGGCAAAAAAATGTGGAAAAGTGTGGCCAAAAATCGCAGGGATGTGTGATGGCTGCCAGGGGCATAACCACAGGGGGGCAGCCGGTGCAACCCACAGAGTTGTAAGGGGGGCCAAACTACTACATCACTATCTCTGATAAAGGGGTCCATACTTCAGATCAGGTGTGCTCGTGGCTACACTTGTTATCGGTGTGAAGATTATGATATCCACATTTCTTTTATGTCCCTTGCAAGATGGGACCCCAGGCTGTGAGGGTCACCGGTTGTAGGTAATGGAAGGAGTGTGAACATTGGGTGGGGGGCAGTAAAAGTTTTGCTGGCTGCCCCATGATTTATAGTTACCCCCTGAAGGCTATTGGAGTGAGAGGGAGGGAAAGAAAAAAGTCGGCACTACAGTTCACTCTGCATGCAGAGAGGTATTGGCAGGTTATTGACAGCCTCCGTATAAACGCATTGACAGCGCGAAATGGCCGTAATGCTATTCTGTGCCCAGCACCCACCACCAGCTCACAGCCTCCAACACCACGGTATGTGCAATCTTTACTCCACATGTACTTTCTGACGTGTTGCCACCTATTGAAAATAAACACAGTTGCCAGCAGTGCCGACTTCTACATCTTCTTACTTCACCCCCTCAAGGCTACCTTAGGGCCCGTTCACACTGCACGCGTTTCCATATGCGTTTGGAAACGCGTGCGGGGGGGCCGACACGCAGGACATCAGACATTGCATAGAGTGCAATGTCTGATGTTCACACAGCATGCGTTCCGGACCTGTGCGGTCCGGGAACGCATGCTGCACGCAGATTTTACAAAAACGCGCGACTGTCCCATTCACTTTTCAGTGATGGGATCAGCCACGCAACGCATACGAACGCGGATGGCGTGCGTTCGTACGCGTTGCGGTCCGCATGCGTTGCGGTCCGCACTTTGTAGTCTGAACGGGCCCTAAGAGTTTTCTTTTATTTTCTGTATAGATACACTTTATCTGATTTTGTCTGTTTGTGATAGGTTCTCTAGACAAACATATCAAACATTGGGATCACCTGAGCACACTTGCTGTTAATGTGTTTTTTTGGTTAAGGACTCAGAGGAAAGACCTTTACGTTTAGAAACGGTACAGTAAGTGGATTGCTGTTTAAACCTGCAAGGATGATTTAACCAGCTCTGTCTCTTCTCATCGATTATCTGTAAATCGCACTAATTTAGACTCAGTCTCACTGACATGTTAAGCGTCGGTAGAAATTCTCTCATAAAAATCATTAGAACAACTCTTTAGTTTGTAGATCAGAATTTCCTAATCTTGCTGATTTTGGCAGTATATGGCAGCATTAAATCTCATTTTAACTCACCACCCAAAAGGATAAAATGAAACCACATACTTCATGATGCTAGACAGACCATGGCAGCCTGAAAATGAAGGATGTCCCATTTTTTCAATGTACATTTAAACAAAACTCAGGACTACAGATGGTTAATCAGACTCTAATAATCCCAGCTTTCATGCAAATATAATGCAAACTACATGCAATTTAAAACTGAGACCATTTACTAATGCCAGAAGATCAACAGGGCTGCCAGGCAACTGGTATTGTTCACAAGGAAATTAATATGTCAGCCTCCACATACCTCTCACCTCAGGTTTCCTTTAGGACAAACAACTTTGTCCTCAAAGTGCTAAAACTCTTAGCTTGCATGTCATTTTTTTAAAGGATTTCTGAGCTGAAATGTAAAACTCAATGTTTACTTACCTAGGACTTCTTCCAGGCCCTAGCAGTCTAGGTGATCCATTGCTGCAATTCCGCTGCCCTCCAGTGCGCCACTTACCCAGCTGTGGTTGTGGGCTGCTGCGTATGCATGGGCACATCTGCACACCTCTCTTGATTGCGCTCCAGCCAGTGCACTACAGCCGAGTTAGCAGAGGGGGAGGACAGGCAGAATCTCTACATATGCTGCCTATAACCTTTCAAACAGATGTGTAAAAATACTTAGTATCTAATATTAGGTACATTATGCAACCAGGGCTATGCCAACAGCCTAATTTTCACCATAGTGCCCCTTAAAAGGGTTCTGTGGCCTTTTTAAAAAACAAAAAGTGTAACTTACCTGCGCAGGCCGCTCGCTCCTGTGCGTGTCATCGAGAACTTACTGCACAGGCGCAGTACAAGAAAACTTTGTACGGCACCTACTCAGTAAGTGTAAGCTCCCGATGGCCACAGCCAAACAGCCGCAGTGCTATTTGTCTAGTTAGACGAATAATTGGCAGATGACCCGCGGCGAGAAATGGTGGGGGGCTTCAGTGAGGGTGTGGGGACTTGAGAGCTGCAGGGGGCCAGTAGAAGCCCCAGGTAAGTGACACTTTTTGTTTTTTTTAAAAGGCCACAGAACCCCTTTAAAGGCCCACAGCAGCCCCAACAGCTGGAGAATATATCATTTTCGTACAATAAGCAGAAATGGTCTGTTTAGTAAGATTGCGGTTTTACTTCCACTTCCCATAAGATGGCACTAGGGAGTTCTAAACCCCAAGCTTGCTGCACAGTATTTAAACTGTAACCTGCACTATTTTTTTCTGAGGTAGCAGGGGTGTAACTGCAAATCACCCCCCCCCCCTCCCTTTCCAGCAAAACTTTGATGCTGCTCCCCCCCTCCCCCAATGTTCACACACTTTTCATTACCAACCCCTGGTGAGTGACCCTCACAACCTTGGGATCCATCTTGCAAGGTCACAAGTGTGACCATCATAACCCTCACATCCATAACAAATTGTACCCACAAACACCTGATCTGGAGGATGGACCCTTTAATGGCAAGAAGGGAAGGTTAGTAGTTGGGCCCCCCTCATAGCTCTTGGCCTCCCTGCAGTTGCAAGGGCTGCTCCCCTGTAGTTAAAGGGAGGAACCCTGAGCAGTACCCTATAATCAACAATTTCACTTACCTGGGGCTTTCTCCAGCCCACCGTAGGCTGTGAGGTCCTCCTTGCTGCTGGCTGTGTCCCTCCAGCGGATCCGTTACCGGCGACACCCGGGCCGGCTCTTCCTGGTTCCAGATGCTCGCATCATCACGCTGGCCGTTACGCGTCATTGCGGCCCAGGTGTCGCTGGTAACGGATCCGCCGGAGGGACACGGCCAGCAGCCAGGAGGATGCCGGGGGACCTCGCACCTACGGTGGGCTGGAGGAAGCCCCAGGTAAGTGAAATGTTTGATTATAGGGTACTGCTCAGGGTCCCTTTAAGCCCCTGTGAAGTAGTATAGTAGTTTATCTGTGCAGTATGATATGTGTAAACACATGAGGTTTCTATGGCATGATGTGTCCTACACCTTTTTTTCAACAAATTGCAATATCTGTCATCAGCCACCTTATTTTTTTTAATCCGTTTGATAGGTTGATATACACTCTCATGCTACATCCTGCATGTTATAGGAATAGTGTTAGGACACATACCTACAGAGGAACTTCTGAGCACTGTATATGAGACTATGCAAAATGATGTCACTTCCCTCTCACTCCTGATTTATTTCCTGTTGTCTAATACATCAGCCCCACTTTACATGTTCTACTTTTTTCATTAGTATAGTCACATAGCTGAAAGCTGCAGATCCCAGTGGTGCTGATGATGATGGCAGATGGCTCAGGCGGAACCTGCCTATCTCAGGTCACTTCAGCAATGCAAGGGCAGCATAACCTGTTATTTGTCATTTAAGAGAAGCATATTTGCAAATGATTAAAGCCTCCCTGTAAACTGATCCTGGAAAGTATGGGAGGCAATTATGAAAGCCAGGGTTAAAAATAGTGCTCCTTTAAATGCCTTTGTCACTTTTTTCAGAAGCCAGACTTTTTACTGCTGAAACTGCTGCTTTTTCCAAAGAGAAACTGCATGCTTTATTTCCTGTAACCACTGAGAATTCTTTACGGTAGGCAGCAGCTGCGACATGCACACAATCACTGACAAACATTGTTCCGCTTATGTAGGCACCAGAGATTTGTGACTGCAAGAGAGGGACAACATTTACAGTACCAGCAAATACAAGAGAACTGTCTGTTCAAAAGATCAGCAAACACACGCTGGAAATAAATGGATAAAAGTTACAGCAAAGTCAGAAGTTGGGAACATGCAGGGGGAGTTTACTAGTTAGGCTGCATAGTGAGGATTGTAAAAGAGAACGGCAGTGAGACAGATTTATGATTGAAGGACAGGCTGATTCACAGATCTTGCTAGAACAATACAGAGATAAACAAAACCTCTAGAGAAGGGCATAACGAATATCATGGAGCCCTTTGGCAAAATTTTGATGGGGCTCCTGTTGTGTTTAGTAGGCAAGATAACTGAAACTAGGCTTATTTACAGGACTCACCAACTCTCTACACAAGCAGTGTCCTTCACTCCTTGTTATTAGCTAGGGCAAAAAAGGAACAAAACAACCTACAACAGTCTAGATAATCTTATGCAGCAATATGAATAGAACAGTGCCATCTATGGGCCACATGCATGAACACCACAACTACCATGTCACACCCTCCACCCCATGCAAGGCCGGTCAGTCGTGGAGTATTAATTTATAAGTGTCAGTTTCATTCTCTTCGGTGCACTGTCATTCCCTCTATCTTTCTCCCCAGTCTTCTTGCACATTGTAGGACATCACCAGGCATGGGAGAAGCCCAGGATGAGGTGAATAAGGGGAGGTGGCAGCAATGAAATGATTGACATGCCAGCTATCTTAAATGTCCCTTAACTTTCCACACAAGGCAACCCTTATCTCTTTGACACTTAAAGGACAATTGTAGTGAGAGGTATATGGAGGCTGCCATATTTATGTCCTTTTAAAGGAGTTATCAGGCATGTTATAGCAAAATAAGTGCTACTTACCCGGGGTTTCATCCAGCCCCAAGCTCCCAGCATGTCCCTCGCCGCATCTCTGCCATCAGCTATTCGCCGCCTCTGCCTCCCGGTCTGCGCTG